>NC_142044.1:59787249-59967249 GCF_982192425.1 Myodes glareolus | reverse complement strand
ATTGCACCACACCTGTAAACATGGCGAGGCAGGTGTCCTCTGAGCTTGTAGAGCACAGAAGAGAGTTGTCAGTCCTCTGCTCCAATCCAAATACCTGTACCCATGCCTGCAGCTTGCTGCCATGCCTCTCAACAAGGATGGATTCTTATCCCTTTGAAAAATAAGACTAAGTAAATTCTTTTTTCTTTTGTTGTTTGCTTTTTTTTTGTATTGATTTTTATTGAGCTCTACATTTTTTTCTGTTTCCCTCCCTGCCTCTCGCCTCCCCTTCAACCCTCTCCAAAGGTCCCCATGCTCCCAATTTACTCAGGAGATCTTGTCTTTTTCTACTTCCCATGTAGATTAGATCTATGTATGTCTCTCTTAGAGTCTTCATTCTTGTCTAGTTACTCTGAAATTCTGATTGGTAGGCTGGTTTTCTTTGCTTTATGTTTAAAAACCACTTATGAGTGAGTACATATGATAATTGTCTTTCTGGGTCTTGGCTACCTCACTCAAAATGATGTTTTCTAGCTCCATCCGTTTGCCTACAAATTTCAAGATGTCATTATTTTTTTTTCTGCTGTGAAATACTCCATTGTGTACCACATTTTCCTTATCCATTCTTTGGTCAAGGGGAATTTAGGTTATTTCCAGGTTCTGGCTATGACAATGCTGCTATGAACATAGTTGAGCACATGTCCTTGTGGCATGGTTGAGCATCCTTTGGATATATACCCAAAGGTGGTATTTCTGGGTCTTGAGGAGGTTGTTGCCTAATTTTCTGAGAAATAGCCACATTGATATCCAAAGGGGCCGTACCAACTTTCACTCCCACCAGCAATGCAGAAGTGTTCCTTTAACCCCACAGACTCTCCAGCATAAGTTGTCATTCGTGTTTTTGATCTTGGCCATTCTTACAGGTGTAAGATGGAATCTCAGACTTGTTTTGATTTGAATTTCTCTGATGACTAAGGATACTGAGCATTTCCTTAAGTGTCTTTTAGCCATTTTAGATTTCTCTGTTGAGAATTCTCTGTTTAGATCTGTACTCCATTTTTTTTATTGGATTATGTGTTCTTTTGATGATCAATTTCTTGAGTTCTTTGTATATTTTGGAGGTCAGACCTCTGTCTGATGTAGGGTTGGTGAAGATCTTTTCCCATTCTGTAGGTTGTTGTTTTGTCTTGTTGACCATGTCTTTTGCTTTTCAGAAGCTTCTCAGTTTCAGAAGGTCCCATTTATTAATTGTTTCTTAGTGTCTGTGCTACTAGGGTTATATTTAGGAAGTGGTTTCCTGTGCTAATGTGTTCAAGTGTACTTCCCACTTTCTCTTCTGTGAGGTTCAGTGTGGCTGGCTTTATGTTGAGGTCTTTGATTCATTTGGACTTGAGTTTTGTGCATGGTGATAGATATGGATCTATTTTCATTCTTCTACATGTTGATATCCAGTTATACCAGCACCATTTGTTGAATATGCTTTCTGTTTTCCATTTTATATTTTTTGTTTCTTTATCAAAAATCAGGTGTTTGGGGCTGGAGAAATGGCTCAGAGGTTAAGAGCACTGATTGTTCTTCCAGAGGTCCTGAGTTCAATTCCCAGCAACCACGTGGTGGCTCACAACCATCTGTAATGAAATCTGGTGCCCTCTTCTGGCCTGCAGGCATACATGCAGACAGAACAATGTTTACAAAATAAATAAATCTTTAAAAAAAATTAGGTGTTTGAAGTTGTGTGGATTAATATCCGAGTCTTCGATTCAGTTTCATCGGTCCTCCTGTTTGTTTTTATGCCAATACCAGAATATTTTCAGTACTGTAGCTCTGTAGTAGAGTTTGAAGTCAGGGATTGTGATGCCTCTAGAAGTTCCCTTATTGTACAGGATTGTTTTGGCTACCCTGGTTTTTTTGCTTTTCCATATGAAGTTGAGTATTGTTCTTTAGAGGTCTGTGAAGAATTTTTCTGGGATTTTGATGGGAATTGCATTAAATCTGTAGATTGCTTTTGGTAAGATTGCTATTTTTACTATGTTAATTCTGCCTACCCAAGAACATGGGAGATCTTTCCACTTTCTGGTGTCTTCTTCAATTTTTTTCTTCAAAGATTTAAAGTTCTTATCATACAAGTCTTCCACATATTTGTTTAGAGTTACTCTGAGATATTTTATGCTATTTGTGGCTGTTGTGAAGGGTGATGGTTCTCTGATTGTTTTTTTCTCAGCCCATTTATTATCTGTGTCCAGGAGGGCTACTGATTTTTTTGAGTTAATTTTGTATCCTGTTACATTACTGAAAGTGTTTATGAATTGTAGAAGGTTCTTGGTAGAACTTTTGGGGTCGCTTATGTAAACTATCATACATCAGCAAATAATGAGAGTTTGACTTCTTTTTCGGTTTGTATCCCCTTGATCTCCTTTTGTTGTCTTATAGATCTATCTACGACTTCAAGAACTATATTGAATAGATATGGAGAGAGTCGACAACCTTGTCTTGTTCCTGATTTCAGTAGGATCACTGTGAGTTTCTCTCCAACATTAGTTTGATGTTGGCTGTTTATTTGCTGTATATTGCCTTTATTATGCTTATGTATGTTCCTTGTATCCCTGCTCTTTCCAAAACCTTTATCATGACGGGATCTTGAACTTTGTCAAAGACTTTTTCGGCATCTAATGAGGTGATCATGTGGTTTTTATTTTTCAGTTTGTTTATATGGTGGATTACACTGACAGATTTTCTTATGTTGAACCACCCCTGCATCTCTTGGATGAAGCCGACTTGATTATGGCGGATGATGGTTCTGGTGTGTTCTTGGACTCGATTTGCCTGTATTTTATTTAGTATTTTTGCACCAGTGCTCATGAGTGAGATTAGTCTGTAATTCTCTTTCTTAGTAATGTCGTTCTGTGGTTTGGGTATTAGAGTAATTGTAGCCTCATAAAAAGAGTTTGGCAATGTTCCCTCTGTTTCTATTGTGTGGAATAATTTGAGGAGCATTGGTATTAGTTCTTCTTTGAAAATCTTATAGAATTCGGTGCTGAAACCATCTGGTCCTGGGCTTTTTTAGGTTGGGAAACTTTTGATGACTGTTTCTATTTCTTCAGCAGCTATAGGTCTGTTTAATTTGCTCATCTGGTCTTGATTTAATTTTGGTAAGTGATATTTATCCAGAAAGTTGTCCATTTCCTTTAAATTTTCCAATTTTATGGAATACAGGTTTTCAAAATATCACCTGATGAATCTCTGGATTTCCTCTGTGTCTGTTGCTATGTTTCCACTTTCATTTCCGATTTTGTTAATTTGGTTTTCCTCTTTCTGCCTTTTGGTTAGTTTGGATAAAGATTTGTCTATTTTGCTGATTTTTCCCAAAGATCCAGCTCTTTGTCTCATTGATTCTTTGTATTGTTTTCTTTGTTTCTATTTTGTTGATTTTAGACTCTCAATTTGATTATTTCCTACCGTCTAGCTTTCTTGTGTGAATTTGCTTCTTTTTCTTCTAAAGTTTTCAAATGTTCTGTTAACAATTAATTAGTGTTAATTCATTAGTGTGGGATTTTTCCAGCTTCTTTATGTAGGCATTTAGTGCTATGAATTTTCCTCTTAACACTGCTTTCATTGTGTCCCATAAACACATGTTGTATGGTCATTTTCATTGAATTTTAGGAAGTCTTTAATTTCTCTCTTTAGTTCTTCCTTGACCCATTGATGATTCAGGTGAGCATTGTTTAATATCCATGTGTCTGTGGGCTTTATGGAATTAGTATTGCTGTTGAATTCTAGTTTTAAGCCATGGTGACCTGAAAGATACATGTGGTTATTCCAATTTTTTTTTTGTATTGTTGAGGCTTGTTTTGTTACCAAGTATGTGGTCAATTTTTGAGAAGGTTCCATGAGGTACTGAGAAGAAGGTATATTCTTTCATGTTTGGATGGAATATTCTATAGATGTCTGTTAAGTCACTTTGAGTCATAACATCTGTTAGTTCCCTTTTTTCTCTGTTAATTTTTTGTCTGACTGACCTGTCCAGTGGTGAGAGGGGAGTGTTGAAGTCTCCCACTATTAGTGTGTGTGGTTTAATGTATGATTTAAGCTTTAGAAGTGTTTCTTTTACATATGAGTGTGCCTTTATATTTGGAGAATAGATGTTCAGTATTGAGATTTCCTCTTGATGGATTTTTCCTATGACTAATAGGAAATGTCCTCCTTTGTCTCTTTTTATTGATTTTAATTTGAAGTCTATTTTGTTAGATATTAGGAAGCGACACCTGCTTGTTTCTTTGGTCCATTTGATTGGATTTTTTTTTTCCCCAACCTTTCACTCTGAGGTGATGTCTGTCTTTGAGGTTGAGGTGTGTTTCTTATATGCAGTAGAAGGATAGATTCTGTTTTTATATCCAATCTGTTAGTTTGTGTCTTTTTACAGGTGAGTTGAGTTCATTTATATTAAAGGATATTAATAACCAGTGATTAGCCTGTTAATTTAGTTTTCATCATTGGTGATGTTAATTTGTGTGTTTTCCCCTTCTTTGGGATTTGCTACTGTGAGATCATCAATTGTCCATGTTTTTGTTGATGTAGCCAACTTTCTTGGGTTGGAGTTTTCCTTCTAGTACTTTGTGTAGGGCTGAGCTTGTGGATAGGTATTGGCTAAATCTGGTTTTGTCATGGAATAACTTGTTTTGTCCTTCTATGGTGATTGAAAGTTTTGCTGGGTATAGTAGTCTGGGCTGGCATCCGTGGTCTCTTAATGTCTGCATAGTGCTTGACCATGACCTTCTAGCTTTCATTGTCTCCAATGAGAAGTCAGGTGTAGTTCTGATAGGTCTGCCTTTATGTTACTTGGCCTTTTTCCTTTGCAGCTCTTAATATTCTTTCTTTATTCTGTATGTTTAGTGTTTTGATTATTATGTGGTAAGGGGACACTTTTTTTTTGATCCTGGCTACGTGGTGTTCTGTAAACTGCTTGTATCTTCATAGGCATATCTGTCCTTAGGTTGGGAAAGTTTTCTTCTATGATTTTGTTAAATATATTTTCTGTGCTTTTGAGTTGACCTTTTTCTCCTTCTTCTTTACTAATTATTCTTAGGTTTGATCTTTTCATGGTGTCCCATATTTCCTGGATATTTTGGGTTAAGCTTTTGTTAGATTTAATGTTTTCTTTGATTGATGAGTCTATTTCCTCTATTGTATCTTTAACGCTTGAGATTCTCCCTTCTGTCTCTTGTATTCTGCTGTTTATGTTTGCATTTGTGGTTCCTGATCTTTTTCTCACGATTTTTCTTTCTATAATTCCCTCAGCTTGTGTTTTCTCTATTGTCTCATTTCAGTTTTCAAGTCTTGAATAGTTTCTATCATATGTTTGATTGTTTTTTCTTGGTTTTCTTTAAGGGATTTGCTGATATCTTCCAATTTTTTTTTGTTTGTCTTTTCCTCCATTTCTTTGAGGGAATTTCTCTTTTCCTCTTTAAGAGTCTCAGACATTCTCCTGAAGTTATTTTTTTTAGTTCATTTTCTCCTGCTTCATCTATGTTTGGTTGTTCAAGTCTTGCTGTTGTAAGTTCTCTAGATTTTACTGGTGTTGTGTTGATCTTTGTAGTGTTACATGTATTCTTACCTTGTCTACTCTTCTTTTCCTCTAAATGGTGTGGTTGTGGCTGTCTGTGACTCTGGTGATTAATCTTCTAGGTGCCAGTGGATCCAAGGGTCAGATGGTTGATCTCCATGGTACAGTCAGTGCCATGGTTCTAGTTACCCCGTTGGTCACTCCGTGTTCCTGGAGGTCACTTGGCACTCCCTGGATTTGTACTTTTCCTGTGGAGTTTGCTGTCTCAGGCCTGCTCTGGTCTAGGTTGCTGATTCAGACCTGTTTCTGTAAATGTCCCTGGTCTAAATTTGCTCTTGTGGAGGTCCCTGGCTTGGGTTTGGTCCTGCAGTGGTCTCTGGCTCTGATCTTCTCCCTCGGAGGTTCCAGACTCGGGTGCACTAGGACCCACAGAGGACCTGGCTCAGGCCTATTCCCTCAGAATTCTCAGACTCATGCCTGGACCCACAGAGGTTTCTGGTTTCTGCCTACTCCCTCAGAGGTCCCAGACTGATGCCCAGACTTGTTAAGGTCCTGGTTCAGGCCTAGTTCCTCGGTGGTCCTAGACTCAAACCCAGACTTGCAGGGGTCCTGGATCAGGTCTATTCCCTTGAAGGTCCCAGATTCATGCCTGGACCTGCCGTGGTCTCTGGCTCTGGCCCACTCACTCAGCAATTCATCCCCTCTATCTGCTCCTGTGGAGTTTGCTGTCTCAGTTCTGCTCTGATCCAGGTTGTTGACTCAGTCTTGCCTCCACAAATGTCCCTATTCTGGATCCGCTCCTGCTCCCATGGGGTTCACCATCCCAGGACCACCCTGGCTCAGTCCTGCTCTTGTGGAGTTCACCACCTCAGGCCTACTCTGGCCTAGGTAGCTGGCTCAATCCTGCTCCCACCTCAGGCCTGTTCTGGCCTAGGTCACTGATGCAGTCCTGCTTCTGCAAATATCCCTGGTCTGGATCTGCTCCTGCTCCCATGGAATTCACCATCCCACACCCACTCTGGCCAAGGTTGCTGGTTCAGTCCTGCACCTGTGGAGTTCGCTGCCTCAGGCCTCCTCTGGCCTCCAAGTAATTCTTTTATTTCTTACGTTGGTCCTGGTGTTTTTTTTTTCACAGTAACAGAAACGTAGCTACTGTAGCTACAGAAGTATGAAAGAGGACCCAGCATTGTTCAAGGCCTTCAGAGAGACCTTGCAGGGGCAGAGAGGAAAACTGATAGCAATGCCGACGGTCTTCACAGGTGGTGAGATAAAATAATAACCCAGCTGGAGAGTCACCTTGTGACCAAGGCCCACCTCAGGGTTCAACCAGGCAACAGAGTTAAGATGATCCAGAGAGGCAGAGGATGCAAATAGGGAGGCAGAGTGCTGGAGCAGGTCTGGATGGATGGACAGACAGACGGATAGAATGCAGCTTGAGTGTGCAGCAGTGGCACCTGCACTGGACGGGGGAGTTCTTTGGGAGTTTTTCACCTGTTGTGTCCCTTGCTTGTCTATGTGTCCAGTTAGCTCTCGGGCCTGGTTTTGCTGTTGTCCTAATGTGTTTAGTGCACTTATGTGCTCACATATCCCCGGCCTACGTTGATGTCATATGGTAACTTTTCACTGCTAGGAATAAACTACTCCTCATTCTGTGTCTCGTGGGTGATGCTGGACAGAGGGTGGCATCCAGGGAGGTGCACAATGAGGTACAGAGCCATCCTGCCTCTGTGTTTGCACTCGAGCAGGGAGCCTGATGCCATTTTATAAAATGGAGAGTCTCTCAGGGAAAGGCTCAGCAGCATGCTACTGTCGTTCATAATAGGAAGTGATTTACAGCAGGGCACAGCCTGAATGAATGTTTAAAAACTAGTTAAAGTGGAAAGGGATAAAAGGGTATAGTGGGGAAAGGGAGGCAGAGGTGCGCGCGCGCGCGCGCGCGCGCGCGCGTGTGTGTGTGTGTGTGTGTGTGTGTGTGAGAGAGAGAGAGACAGACAGAGACAGACAGAGAGACAGAGAGAAGTTAGAAAAACAGGCAGATAGCAAATCAGCCAGTCAAAATAAAGTATTATAAATTTGCCACAAGGAAATCTGCTATTTGATGAGCTAATCAAAACCAAATAAAATAGAAAACAGAAAGACAGTGATCTGTACAATTAATTTGTGGTAATAAAATATTTAAAAAGTGAGAAAATTATTTGGGGTGTGTGTGTGTATGTGTGTGTGTGTCCAGGGTGATTCATGAAGGTCACCAGCCCCAAAGGGAAGACGGATACTTCATCTTCTTTGGCTGTAATAGTACTGTTGCAGCTTTTAAAAAAGCCAACGACCAGCGAAAAATACAGTCTTTTCTTGCTTTCTTAGAGACAGCAGAGTTAGCTTGGAAAATTCACTTTAGTTCTGGCTTGGCTCCCTGACTAGATTCACAGATTTCTCTTTCTTCTGAGGTCTCAACAGATCAAAAGGCAGACATATCTTTCTCTTGACATTTTCCCCGACTCCTGATGAAATGCCTTTCCTCACATCTTTCTCTCATCCTTACAAAGGTAAGTGGTAAAGGGTGCAATCAATCACTTTCTCAAAGCTCTGATGACCACATACTGTAAGGAAGAGCCACAATCCTGGCACAGGAAGGATGTGCCGGGGCCGGCCAAGGAGCCAGCCATGACAGCAGACATGTGTATCTAACTGTCTGTCCAGGGACCTTGAGAGGACACCTCAAAATGCGCCATTAGAAGGAGAAAGTGTAATACATTCATTGCCTGGCCAGAGCTGCCGGTCTCCTAGGTGATTTTTCTTACCAGCACACTATTGATTAAACCTCAGGGATACTTTGGCTCTATTTTTTTTCTCAATCTTCTTTAAGTGTTTTCGGTGGCAGGATAGGACGACAAGATTTTGACTGCTGGAGAGATAAAATGGTTTTTGAATGTTGCACCAATACAAAAAAATATTGGTGTAATCACATAAAACTGCTTATCTTTATCATTTTTGATTTATAGAAATAACCATGCCATATATCTGGTATATAGTCCAATCTGATATACAATGTCCAGGTGACAGAAAAACCTATAGTCAGCAACTTCTGGCCAATAGACCTGTCCATCATAATAAGAAATCCAGAGGCAGCGCCCTCTGAGAAACCCTTCTTTCCACAGCTGACCTTTGCTCTCATACTCTCCGTGTCCGCTGTGCCTCCAGAGATAGGACTCTGAACCCAGGCCAAAGAGCAGGGCAGGACAAAGGATTTGTTCTTTGGGTTTATCCATGTTTAACGGGAAGCCAAGCTATTTTCTCATATCTTCACCCAATAGCTTCCGTTTCCCATGGTTGTTCTCAGACTAAGATAAACAAGAGTACCAGGTGAGTTTAAATTAGTGTTATCCATCCCTTGCCCAGGGAGGGAAGAGGCCTGAGCAGTTAGCTACCTGCAGGATCTAAGGGTCTTCAGAATACTTTTGACAAACTCTACCCAGTTGTTCTCTGGCTGTGCTGTATAAATGCACCCTGAGTTAGTCACAATCCTTCACAACGGTGGCTTAGTGTTGTGTCAAGTTAGCACGTAGTTCCGAAAAGCATGCAGTACATGCGAAGACGTTTTATAAAATGCACATGGTCACCACATAGAACTTTATTCTTGAGTTCTCAGCCTTTATACTTTGGTCACTGTCTGGAACAACTCTTAGGCAGGGTAAAATTACCAACCCGACATCTTGGCCTAATGAATTGTTGATAAAAACAGTGCTATAAGATAATACGTGATATATGAAGCGCTGAACAGAACCTAATATTGGTCATTTGGAGGAAACCTGAAGGAGTAAATATGCCTTTGAGTGGTGATGCTTGCATCCTTTAAAAACCCTGGCAAAGCATTTACCTACTCAACGTTTAATGATCCCATTCCCCCATGATTGGCTTCTGCTGCAAGGTGAGGCCAGCCATCACCGACCTCTTATCTCCTGATGACCTGATTAAAGCAAACAGAAAAGCCTTCTAGGCTGCCCTGCTCTTGACTGCGCTGCATGGGAAGCCCCTTCTACCCCAATAAAGCATAAGACAAAAATAAATTTAAATAAAATAATTAAATCATGTGAAATGGCCACTAGATGGCGAACTAACAACAGTGATTCTCAAACATGGGGGACCAAAATCACATTTCTGAAATCTACAAAAAATTAAAACAGAAGATAGCATGAGTGTACTTTTCAGTTTTTTAAAATTTTATTTTCATTAATTTTAAAATGTGATTTATGTGTATGAGTGTACGTGTGTGTGTGTGTGTGTGTGTGTGTGTGTGTGTGTGTGTGTTCCAAACTCAGGATTTCCTGCTTGCCTCAAAAACACTATAATGATTGAATCCCTATTACTGAGCAAATGTAAGCATCAAAAGGTTGGCTATGGGGCCTGCAAGACAATAACTCAGAAGGTAAAGGTGCTGGCCTCCCAGCCTGACAACCTGAATTCAATGCTCAGAACCCCAAGATGGAGGGAGGGTACCAACTCCTGAGACCTGTCCTCTAACTTCACATGTGTGCCATAGCATTCTCACACACACTCAAAAAAAAAAAAGTTGATGGTAGATGTAAATCTCTATGAAGTAAATTTCCTTTTCCTATTGACTTCTATTATAAAGTCAAGGATTTTTCCCTTCTAAAATTAGTGAACATTGATGAAGGAGGTGCAATAAATTATGATGAAGGGGAGCGACAAATCTTTTATTATTGACATATTTAAAAGGAAATTCAGTTTTGACATGTCAATAAAGGTGTCAAAATGTCACTCTTGAATGCTGTGTGGTGAAGATTAATTTCATGTGTGGTGCAGCATCATACAAGAGTAGAGGGGAGGGCTGGAGAGATGGCTCAGAGGTTAAGAGTATTGCCTGCTCTTCCAAAGGTCCCGAGTTCAATTCCCAGCATCCACATGGTGGCTCACAGCCATCTCTAATGGGGTCTGGTGCCCTCTTTTGGCCTGCAGGCATGCACACAGACAGAATATTGTATACATTAAAAAAAAAGAGTAGAGGGGAAAATGACATTTAACTGGACCGACTAGATGAGTGAACGTGACTGAGTGCTACTGTCGCACTAAAATGAATCCCAACATTCACGGGAGACTGAGGAGTTTAGAGACAAGTGGTCTGGGTCAGAAGAAAGGAGGAGAATGAAGGATTTCACAGACAGCAACTAAAGTGTACCATGGAGGGATGAACAGCTGTAACATGAGAGGCTGCTTCTTGGGGTTTCTGTCTGCCCAGTTCCCACAGTCGTTTAGCCCCAAAGAATCACACAGAAGTCTCCATAAGATTATAAACTGATTGGCTCATTAGCTCAGGCTTCTTATTAGCTTGTATAGCTTATATTAACCCATTATTCTTATCTATGTTAGCCATGTGGCTCAGTATATTTTTCAGCGGTGGTCTGCGCAGGACTGTGAGGAATGGGTTTCCTCCTTCCTAGAATTCTCCTGTTCTTATCACCCCGCTTCTACTTCCTGTCTGGTTGACCCACCTATACTTCCTGCCTGGCCAATCAGCATTTATTTAAAACATGATTGACAGAATACAGACAATTCTTCCACACCACTTCTTCCTCTTTTTTTTTTTTTTAATTCCTCACCAGTCCAGCCCAGATCACTGAAGAAGCAGGATGTGATCTGCCCTGCTGAAAAAGGTACTGAGCCATGTGGATAACATAGATAAGAATAATGGGTTAATATAAGCTACAAGAACTCATAAGTAGCCTGAGCTAATGGGCCAATCAGTTTATAATTAATGCAGACTCTCTGTGTGATTTTCTTTGGGGTTTACTGGCTGTGGGAACTGGGCAGGACGGAAACACCAACAAGCCTGGCCCTAATGTTGCAGAATGGAGCCCATGTGGACAACTGCATCCACTTAAAGCCTGAGAGAGCTCAGAAAGTAATTCTAGACAGAAAAGAATAAAGCATGGCTTCTTGGTAGCAGCAATTTCTCAGGTCTGCTCTGCTTGCTAGAGGCAAGCAAGTGCTCTCATCTAAGAGAGGCTTCCTGACTCAGCTTTAGCTGCAAAACCCTGCAGCTCTTTAAGAGGTCCTGCCACGAAACACTTAAATAGTGTTGATAAAAGCTGAAAGCATGCTTTTTGGTTTTCAGCGATAGCAGGAAAAAAGCTGCACTGTTTTAAAATGTCAGCTTTCTGGGTTGTCCTGCCAGGGCAAACTCTGACTCTTTCAGGCAAGCAATTCTACTATGGAGCATTTGAGTGTGGTTTCTGAGTGCACTGCTGCAGCTTGCTTGCTGTCAGGGACCTTGGAAATGCCATAGAGTTGTGGAAATAAATATGGCTCCAGCTAGTACCTCAGCCATGAGGCAGAAATCCCAGAAAGCTAAGAAATGGGCTGGATCTAGACGTCAATGCCATAGCTTTAATCCTCTCTATACTGCTTAGCAAATTAAAGACTCTTGTAGTCAGAAAAGGAGAGATATACAGTAAAGAGAGATTCAAAGATGAAGAAAACCTCTAAATGGTTTAGAGTGTGTTAAAAAATATATGCAGGCTAAAGGTTAAAGTTCTTAAAGTAAAAAAGAAAAAAGAGAGTAGTTGGGTGTGGTGGTACACACCTTTAATCCCAATACTTGGGAGGCAGAGGTAGATTGACCCCTGAGACTTCAAGGGACAGAGGTAGATTGGCCTCTGTGCTTCAAGATGTGGTATCACACATCCCAATGCCTGGGAGGCAGAGAAAGACAGATCTCTGTGAGTTCAAGGTGTTGTAGTACACAACTTTAATCCCAGCACTTGGGAGGCAGAAGCAGGTGGATCTCTGTGAGTTCAAGGACAGCCTGGTCTACAGAGTGAATTCCAGGAGAAAGATAGGGTAGAAACCCTGTCTCAAAAAGTCAAAAATTATAAATAAAAGAAATAAAGGTTAAAGTAAAGCCATATAAAGATGGAAAATAGACAGACAATCTGGATACTGTATGTTATTAAGCTCTCTTTGAATTGTTTGAATGCTGAAAAAGGAGCAACAGCTGCTAAAAATATTTGTTTATAAATGCTGCTAAATTAATCCAAGATAGGTATTTTGAAAATACCTTAACTTCAAAAGTGAAGTCAAAAGATATGTTATTGTGGAGGAGAGATTTTGCTTTTGTTTCCACAGGAAATGAGAGGCTGTGGATTCATTCTGAGTTAAGAAAAATCAGGTTTGATCAAGGAAGATCACCTGAGAAATCTCCAATAGGAAAAGATGGCCCAGATGTCAGAGTTCTCCATCCAGAACATATTCAAAATGCTGTCTGACATGATCAAGCCTCACAAGAGACTCCAGCCAGCACTTGACTATAACTCTAAATTTTCTTTAGGTACCCATAAGATACATGTGCCCCCAACCAGCCAGAAGTACCCTGGAATACCATGCCCACATTCCCAAAATATGCACTATGGATATTTTCCTTTGTTTGAAAAAAAAAAGAGGGAGAAGTGGTGCCAAAGAATTGTCTGTTTTCTGTCAATCATGTTTTAAATAAGTGTTCATTGACAAGGCAGGAAGTATAGGTGGGTCAATCAGACAGGAAGTAGAGGTGGGATGATGAGAACAGGAGAATTCTGGGAAGGGGGAAGCCCGTTCCTCCCAGTCCTGCACAGACCACTGAAGGAGGATGTGACCTACCCCGCTGAAAAAGGTAATGAGCCTTGTAGCTAACATAGATAAGAATAATGGTTAATATAAGCTACAAGAGCTAATAAGAAGCCTGAGCTAATGGGCCAATCAGTTTATCACTCTTTGTGTGATTTTCTTTGGGGTTAAATGGCTGTGTGGAACTGGACAAAACAGAAACCCCAACAAGCAGACCCCAGAAGTGCTCAGAAAGCCCACGATGGACAATGCTGACTGATGAGAGACCAGGGTTTCTCTGTAGCTTTGGAGCCTGTCCTGGAACTTGCTCTGTAGACCAGGCTGGCCTTGGACTCACAAAGGTCTGCCTGACTCTGCCTTCTGAGTGCTGGGATTAAAGGCATGTGCCACCACTGCCTGCGGCCCCCATCCCATTTAAATTATGAAATTCCATACTAGGAAGGTATGCAGAAATGAGAACCAGCTTTATCATGAAATCAAATGAGCACTTTTCTTAAGACTCCAACTCACTTTTGACATCATTATCAAATGCTTCTTCCGGGTTTGATTCACAGTTCTTTCAAATCAAAGTTATGGTCTTAAGTAGTGGGATCATGAGTTTTCCACTAACTAGTTTCCGGACTCTGTCTAACGGTTTTCATCTGCCATGAAGCTTAGTTTATATTTTAGATATGCTTGCTGTCTTGGCTGTGGCTTATTTTTCTCCGTGTACTTTGTTATAGCAAAGATTGACTGTCTTCCACAGCATACACAGATCCCAACCTCTATGTCTAAGCCCGCCCCGCCCCCTTGCAGCCAACTGGACCTTTGAGTAATTCTTGCCAGTGGAACGAGACCTGAAGTGGTGCGTGTTCTCTGGGTTTTCATCCTTACCAGCTGCATGCTGGATGCCGGATGATCTTAGAGGTTGCATAATGACAATCCTAGAGACCCTACTATAGAGTTTTAAATGTCAACATGTGTACATGACTTTCTCTATCTCTCCCCTACTCTTGCCATGCAACCAGAAGCATGGGTTTTAGATTTTATGTGAGTAAGAAGTGAACTTTTATTGTGCTAAGACCTGGGCTTCTATTGGCCACCTGTTTCAGAGAGATCATCCATACCCCAAGACCCGGTAAAGGAATGGCATGGTAACAGGAAGAACTCGGGACTTTGAATCCTAAGCACAAAGGTCATCCCTGAAGTCTGTTCCTAGTATTGCTATGTCAGGTGGGTGGGGCCAGAAAAGATGGGAATGGTTAGGCAGGAAAGGGGCGAAAGAAACTAAGGGCTGTGTGAAAGAAAGTTGTAAAATGTTTGGCTTATATTCAAGTGGCTGAGGAGACTGGTGGTATGGTTGAAGGACACTGTGAGTCATCTTCAGGGACCATGAGCAGTGGTTTCTCCTCAGCAGCAGGGCATGGAGCATCACTGGGCATCACCGGGCACTGCTGGGCATCACTGGGCATCACCGAGCATCACTGGGCATCACCGGGCATCACTGGGTGTCACTGGACATCACTGGGTGGGGTGTGTTGTCAGTCTTCAGCACTGATGAGCCTTGGAAGGGAAATAGAAGGAAATCGATTGCAAGATTAGAGAGAAAATGGTTCTGAACATTGTGGGAAGACCCTGGACTGGAGCCAGGCGGGAGGCAGGGGACCCAGTGGAGAAGGGAGGGGCACTGAAGAACTCACCCGTGAGGGTGGCAGCTATTGATAAACCCGTGAACAGTGAACTTGTTAAGTTTGTAAGAGGCTGTTTGGCACGAAAGATTTTTTTAAAGATTTATTTTTATTTTCAGTTGCATGTCTGTTTATATGATATGTGTGCCCTTGGGCAAAGGGGTGTTAGATTCCCTGGAGCTGTGGGTGCTGGGAACTTCTGCCATCTGGCAGAACAGCGAGCCTTCTCAACCACCCGAGCCATCTCTCCAGCCCCAAATTTTGGGTTTTTACACAGATTCACACCAGATGAAAATTTCGAACAGCATTTATTTTTTTTTCTTCCTTTCTATTCTCAGGTTTCCATGTCAGCTCTCCGTACCTCTAGATCTGTTTTAGATTTGCATTGTGTACATCTGTTTAAACCACATTTCCTTCTATAAATATGATTTTAAAAGTAGAAACTTCTGACTCAGGAGAGATTATATTTGAATGAAACAGGAGTTTGGGTTTTTCTGAAATCCCAGTACCTTCCAGTCTGTCTCTCTGTGTATCCAACATGGATGCCATGTCTATTCTGAGGATCCCACGTCATGGGGCTACACAGGCAAAGGAGGACACAATGGCATTATCATATTCAAATTTCAATCAAGAGAGCAGACTCTTTAGGTCTAAATTAAAATTGAGTCTATATACACCTGCCTTTTACTACCTTTAAGAGAACGTAACTAGTGCTGGGCACATCTTTAATCCCAGTGCTGGGGAGAGAGAGACCTGCAGATCACTGTGAGGTCAAGGCCAAGCTGGCATACTTAGGAAGTTCTAGAACAGTCGACCCTAACTCCATGCCACCTCCCCCAAAAGAAGAGAAAGAAATAGGAAAGCAAGGTAACTAGTAAGAGGTCCTCCTCCAGCAGTGGAAAATTCCATCATTTCCGTCATGCCTTCTGGCTGTCTCCTTTGGGGCTGACGTGACTGTAAGATGCAGATTATACAATTGCAAACAGTGGGCTCACAAGGCCTGGAAGAATTCCCAGTTGTTTTGTGGGCTTATCAAGCCATTTTCTGAACAATGAGAGAAATGTGGGAAACACAGTGGCTGCCTTACAGAGCATCGTTGTTCAGCCCTGAGCCGCCTTCTGTTCAATGTTGCCACGCTGGAGAATTCACAAAAGCAGGCCATCTCAGGCTGGGAGATGACCACAGCACCTCAACTCACCGTTCTTCATTTCTACACAGAGATCTCATCAGAGTAGTAAATAAAGTATTACCCCTGCAAAGCACAGTAAGACTCAAAACAAAGTTCCCATGCTGAGAATTTACCAGGAGGCTAACAGTGTACTCTCCAACCTTCTCATGAATCTTAGAAGGTGGGAATCATGATAGCCACTTACAGACGGATATTCCCATGAAGTGCATGTGCCTTATTCAGTGGTTAGAACCTGTGTTTGCTTCCATGTCTGTAGCTTATCCATGGGAGTGGTCTCTCCCAGGCATTTTCTTTTTAGTTCACTTGAGAGAAAAGTAAAATGACAGAAAATATGAATATAGGCCATACACACATGTGTATGAACAGACAGACAAAGGAGCAAAAGACCAATGAGCTCTCCTCAGAAGGGTCACAATTTAGGGCTTCGTGTAGAGTAGTGTTTCTCAACCTGTGGGTCACGACCCCTCCAACAAATCTCTGTCTCCAAAAATGTTTGTATTACAATTGATAACAGTAGTAAAATTACAGTTACGAGGTAGCAATGAAAATAATTTTATGGTTGGGGGAGGTCACCACAACATGAGGAGCTGTGTTAAAGGGTCGCAGTGTTAATGGGTCGCAGGGTCAGGAAGGTTGAGAACCACTGGCACAGTGAAACTCAGTACCCTCTAAACCTGCTGCATTTCTCATTTAATGTTCATTTCCTGAGATATGTAGCCCAGACAGGCCTGGAACTCATTGTAGTTCTCCCCCCTCCGATGCCCAAAGCTAGGGTTACGTGCATGAGTCCGCCACACCTGAATAAATGGAGCAATACATTTAGATCAGCAAGTACTTTTAAGCATTGACCCTTGCTAGGTTCTCTGAGTATGTATAATCATGACAGTAAAGCCACCGTGCTCTGAGTCACTGTCTGCAGGGTCAGCGAGGCCTTTTCAACCAGGTGGGAGGGGAAGGGAAGTGGGGGGGTGTGAAGGAGCGAGGGGAAGGAGGGAGTGCGTCTGAGCTGTGCCCAGGGCATGTGAGGTCGAGGGAATGAGATGCAGAAATGTGCAGAGGTGGCAGAACAACGCCAGTCAGTGGGGCATGACTGCACACATGTGACCCGGGGGAAAGTTACACGAAGAGTAGGAGGTAAGACATAGCCGCACGGCTATCAACTGCCAAGCATCCTACGGCTCTGAGACACGTGTGAGCTCCACAGCTGGTGAATCTCGCCGCTGAGCTTAATCCTGAGCTATTCACCTTGCTTCAGTGGTCGAGGAATTTACTCATAGGAAAAGGAAATGTGATACTCGGGGAAAAAGGCGGCTTGTGACTGCAGAGAAGTTATGGCCGTTAGGAGTCCGATTAGAGAAGGCTATCTTAACGAACCGAGTGTCGTAGACTCATTTCTAGGAAACATACCTGTTGCCTATCATGTCATCCTCACCATTGCTAACCCCTGTGTCAGAAATAGAAGCCAGCAGGCCAAGGGCAAATTCATCAGATGCCAAGGACATATTCTTAAGGGTAGTGCTAAAATGGGTGTGTGATAGATGGGAGAGAGGAGGCATGAATTTGCCGAACTGTCATAACAAAATGCCGCAGGTTGGTTGGCTTGCATGATAGAATTCGTTTCTCATAATTTGGAGGTTAGAAAGCTCAAAATTAAATCAGATTTGAGTTTTAGCAAGGGATTACGTGGATGCTTTCTCTCTGGCCTCCACATGTCAAAGAGAAAGCAGTATCGTTGTTGTCATCCTCTTCCTCCCTCTTCTCCTCGGAAGACTAGATGCCACCCTGCGACCCTGGTTAGCCTAGCCTCCCCCATACATAGTCTGCCTGCCGATACAGTCACACTAGGAGTTTGGGCTCCATCATAGCAAGCGAAGGTTTAATTGTAGTCATTGAATCAGTCACACGGATCATTTCATCAACCGTGAACTTTGGAAACTATATGGAAGTTGGGAAAACACAGCGAGTGATAGTTTCTGTGGCCTTCCCTCTACATTTGTAAAACCTTCTTCAACCAACAAACTGACGACGATTGTTCTTTTTTATATTGAAATTACATACATCATGACATGGTCACTGAATTCTTTTGATAAACGTTTTATACAATAAAGAAACAGGCTGTCAGATTTACATTCTTCCAATAGAAGTTTCTATCGGATGGATCACTGAGCGGGTGCTAGGAGTTCACATGTGTCATTCATTAAGGACTCCCATCCCACACAGCGGAAAACTGAAGCGAGGGAATTTAGCTGAAAGTACAGAAACTGACAGATTTCAATCCCAAATTTGACTGATTCCTAAGATGAGAAATTCCCACCTTGCTATTCCTTTCTTCCCAGGCAGGGTCTCATTTCAGCCTTCCTCCTTTTCTTGCCTCTGGAGTGAGAGCATGCACCACCACCTCTAGCTCATGACCTTGCTACTCTTCTGTGTTTTGAGACAGGGTTTCTCTCTGTAGCCCTGGCTGTCCTGGAACTCATTCTGTAGAACAGGCTGGCCTCGAACTCAGAGATTCTCTTGCTTCTGCGTCCTGAGTGCTGGGATTAAAGGCATGCGCCAACACTGCCTGTGACCTTGTTGTTCTTGCCGTCTTATTGTCCTGTATTTCATTGATGGTGTAAAGGATTAAATTACCCTCTACAAAACTCAAGGCCTTGAAAGCTAGCATTCATCAAAATCAATTAGAAAATTTAAAACCACAATTGTTCATATAAACTGGATCAGGGGATGCAAATATCTAATGATTCAGTTTGGGAATGAATGAGGTTGATTAGTGGACCCCCACCCCCCAAGATATATCCACCTCTAATCCATTGAAACTGTGAACGTGACTTCCTTCGGAAAAGAAGTCTTTAAAGGCATATTAAGGCTCTCAAGATCAGCCCATCCTCATCATCTGTGTGATGTCACACATCAGTGACAAATGTGCTTATAAAAAAACACAGAACACAGGGCTAGGAGATGGCTCAGTGGGTGACATCATTACATGAGTGTGGTGGGGGACAAGGGAGCTCTGGAGGGCCAAAAGGGAAAGATACGAACAGGAAACATTCGTTTGTGCTGGTCAGTGTCTGATCATGCTTCTGGGTACCTTGGGTAGGCTTGCCAACTGACCACATCTCTCCTGCAGCTCCCTTCCACTGAGTCTCTTTTCGTCCCAGTCTTACTCCACAGTAGTCTAAAGCGTCCAATCAAAATGTTTGCAGCATGCATAGAGCACAAAATACGTTAAAAACAAAACAACAACAAACACTCAACCAGTAACATCCCTGGCTTCAGCCTTAGGATAAGAATCCTCTATAAACTACTCCCTGGTAAAAGAGCTTTCGGGTCCTGTTTCTTGGACTAGAAAGCCTGGAACGCATGGGCCTGCGTTTGGATCCTCAGACCCCACATGGAAAGCTGTCTGATAGAGGCACTTGCAGCTCCAGCACCTGGGAGGCAGAGACAGGAAGGGCTCCAGAGCTCCTTGGCAAGACAGTCTGGGTGAATTGATGAGCTCTGGGTTCAGTGATGGACCTGAGAGAGAGAGCAATGGAGGAAGACACCTGACTGCCTTCTGGTCTCTACAGGCCACCCGGAGGTGAGGGGGTGGAGAGGGAGGGAGGGAGGGAGGGAAGAAGGGAGGAAGAGAGAGAGGGAGAGAGGGAAAGAGGGAGAGAGGGAGAGAAGGAGGAGGAAGAGGAATAGGAGAAGGAGGAGGGAGGGACGGGAGAGAGAGAGGGAGAGAAGGAGAAAGGGAAGAAAAGAGGGAGGGAGGGAGAGAGGAGGAGGGGAAGAGAAGAAGCAGGGAGAGAGAGAAAGAACACGGAAACGTCATGTGCAGGTAGAGACAGATCGGACTGAGAGTCACAGTCAGGATGCCCAAGAGCCACTGCAGTCTGGGAGGGTCAAGCCAGGTTTCTTTCTCCCTGGAGCCTTCAGAGTTGATGTAACCCTAAGGACACATTGATTTCTGACTTCAGTCCTCAAGAGAATATTTTTCCTGCTGTTTATGCCAGTAAGTCTCTGGTGATTTGTTACAGGAAATGCATACAGGGCTTACTAATTTGAGTGATATAAGCCCACACGCGTGACTAAGGCGGAACTGAATGTGGAGGGAGACATAAGCAGAAATGACAAGAAATGTTCTTTCCCTGCTCAGGATTAGTAGGGATTTCCATTTATGATGTCGTAAGCTACTTTGGCCACTGTCTTTGAAACTTCACCGACCTATCTTTCACTAGCTCCAAACCTTCCAGCAGACCCCTCGCCTTCTATTTACATTAATTTGGAAGGATTGGGGGGGGGGTGGAGACATAATTAAGTGTGAAGAGCCAGTACAGTCCTGGGACCCAAAGAAAGCACTGTAATGAACTCCTCCCCAGAGGATCCTGGTGACGCTAACATCAAACAGGAAACACACACACACACACACACACACACACACACACACAGCACTAGGACCCTCCACTAGGATGAGTGCCGACATAGACAGAAAGCATCAGCAGTAGAAGGAAGCACCTTCATTGTGCCTCGTTATGCACAACGCCATTTTCTTCTGTTCCCAGTGAGTGTCCCTCCCACCAATGAGGGCTTCTCATTGTCCTGGGAGACAAAGAACCAGACAAAAAGGAAGGCTTTTACAGCCCACAAGCACAAGCGATTTTTACCATGGTCTTTGTGAACACTGTACCAATGATTCTTTTTCTCCTTGCCGTTTTTATTTTAATATTGTCATTTTTGCAGAAGGCCCAGAGCTGAATACGGATTGTCCTACAAGCTGAGTTAATTAAGCAAAAATGTTAGACCTAAGTCCTATTTTATTGCCATTTAGGAAAATATTGATGTTGTGCTGAGCCAATTCAATTCTCACTATAAACAAGGCCTTTTGAGGTTATCCTTGTGCATTGTCATATAAATTTATTAGTTTGTTTTTTTCAAATTTATATTTCTAGCCACAACGCTCTAAGTTCCAGACCGCAAACCCTGAAATTCCACTTGCCGCCTCTGCTGTAGAACTGAAAGGGATCTTTGCTTTGTCTCCCTGGACTTGCCCCTTCTCCAGCCTCTCTGTTGGCAGGACTTCCGCTTGCCCATTCGATCATGTCGGGAACTTGGGACTCTCTTACTAAAGTCACTGGCACATCCTGAGAGAGCCTTGGATTTGTCAACACAGCTAGGTCATCCCAGGTCCCATGACCCAGCGTGGAAGCAGTTTCACGACATTTTATAGCAGCTGGATGAAGGGAGTCGGAAATCAAAGTACAATACATGGGTGGGTGCATCCGAGAGGCAACTTGCTGCCGGGTAGATGGGCTTCCGATGCTGAACAATAGCGCTTTTAACCATTTGATTGGTGGAAAACAGAATTTTGTTAAGATACTACATTCTAAAGGTTTCTCTCTGCTTGCCAGGACGCTAGATTCAGCTAGCTTTATCTGCTGCTTACAAGATCTGACACAAAGGTGGGCAAAGAATGGCTCTTTGATAGCTAAAGAGCACCTGAGAGAAATTGTAATTTGGCTCTGAAATTGCAGCATTCCAGCCTCTCCACATTCATGGCGGCTTTAACCAGTCCACCAGCTTTCTGCAAACACAGTTCCTTTCCAGGGATGTTTGTTTACAGATCTTGCCAGTTCGGTCCTGCTCAGTCGGCCCCATCATTTACCACCTATATTACGTGGCCTCCCTGGTCTCTCTGGTGTTACCAGTTCAGCTTCAGCCTCTTTATTCTCTACCCAAGACCTGGAGTTCTAACATACTGACCTCCTGATGGGTCTAGATTATTTATATGAAAGATGTGGGGTTTTTTTTTTCCTACCAAAGGACTTGTCTGCCAAGGGCTAGCATTCCATTAATCCCTATACTTCAATGTTTCCCACCTTGTAAAATTTTTATGGAAATCTTTTCATCCTCCCTATCTGGTTAAGTTTTCTTTGTACAGAACCCTCCTCCTGCATACCCAGAACCTGATTTTCTGGAGCAATCACCTCTTCCCCCTTTTCTTTATTTCCTTTGCCCCAGATTCTTTAAAACCACCCAGTGGAGAAAACTTCAAACCCTGCCTGCCACTGGGGAAAAGACACAGTCATTTCATGCATCAGAACAAAAACCGAGTGAACTTCCCGTTCCCTGTCCTTGTTAGCCTGGTTTGGGTTCTGGTGTGCCCTTTTTGTAAAAAGAAATTCGCTTGTCAAACTGCTTTCGCTTTGTTTGTATGTTCCTTTGTCCAACACTGAGAGTATTATTTATTTCTAACATTTAGGATATAGTTAACTGTTGGACCCAATACCTTAAGCAGCTGCCCATTTAACAAGGAAGGGTCTGCAGAGGGCGCCTGCTTGAGTCGGTGAACCAGACTACCCTAGTCTGCACCATACACGCACCCACTATGTATGGTGCAAAGCTTGTATTGACATGGCCCCAGACTGTTCGACCCACCATGCCTGCTTTCACACCATGGAAAGAGAAGGGGCACACTCCTCCTCACGGGAATTCACTCCTAAACATATGCAGCTCATTTCTGCTCAGATCTCTTTTTTCTTTTTTTTAAAGTTGTTTTTAATTGAGCTATACATTTTTGTCCTCTTCCTCCCCCCCTTCCCTTCTACCCTCTCCCGTGACACCCACACTCCCAATTTACTTAGGAGATCTTGTCTTTTTTTCTTCCTATGTAGATGTATGTATGTCTCTCTTAGGGTCCTCTTTGTTGTTTAGGTTCTCTGGGGTTGTAGACTAGAGGCTGGTTTTCTTTATGTCTAAAAGCCACTTATGAGTGAGTACATATTATATTTGTCTTTCTGGGTCTGGATTACCTCACTCAATATGTTTTTTTTCTAGATCCATCCATTTGTCTGCAAATTTTAAGATGTCATTTTTTTAAACCACTGAGGAGTACTCTGTTGTGTGAATGTACCATTTATATATATATATATATATGTATATGTATATATATGTATACACACACACACACACACACACATATATATATATATAAATCCATGTTTTGGTTGAGGGGCATCTAGGATCTAGGTTGTTTCCAGGTTCTGGCTATTATGAATAATGCTGCTATGAACATAGTTGAGCACATATCCCTGTGGTATGTTTGAGCATTCTTTGGGTATATACCCAAAAGTGGTATTGCTGGATCTTGAGGTAGATCTTGAGGTTTCCTAATTTTCTGAGAAATTGTCATATTGATTTCCAAAGTGGCTGTACCAGTTTGCACTCCCACCAGCATCTGCTCAGACCTTAATGGAAAGACATTAATTGCATTATTACCCCTAATTTTAAAGGGGAGTTAGAAACACAGTGTTTATTCTGTGTAATCATATGCTGAGCCTGAAGTTAAGATTCTGTGTGGTAGCAAAATGGGGAGTCTGGTAGATTATACCATGGTACTTAGGACTAAATATGTTATGGTTTAACAATTTAATTTGGTAGTGGGTAGACTCGAACTCACTTTTGTCCAGACTTTCTTCAGTGTGGTCACGAAGACTACGGTTGAAATTACCTGGTGCTACTGAGAAGGAAATGCGGAACAAGCAACAAACCCTCTTAGGAGTTTATTGGGGGGGGGCATGTGCAGGCCTGGTGAGGTTGGTGTGCAGAGAGAGAGAACTGAAGATGACATACCCAGCTTTTAAAGGCTGCCTAGTGCAGGTGCACAGGGGGATGGTGTGGTTATGTCATATGCAGATGATGGAGCTCACGCATGCGCACAAGGGCTCACACAGCTGCGTCATACGTAGATGATGGAACCATGGTGTACGTGGGTCACGTGGGGTCCTTTAAGATTCCTGGGGCCATTAGGCACTTCTGCACATATGTGGCCCTGGAACCTGGGAGTGTAAGCCATGTTGTGTGGCTGAATCATTACAACAGTGCCAGGGGCACCAGCAAAGATTTTCCTTGATGTCTATTCCAAGGAGCAGGAAAGGAGTAATGGCACAGAGATTTATTGGGGAAGGGGTGATGCTATCGTCCAGGCCCAGAGGCACATAGGCTCCTCTTCCATCGGCTGGTTCTCAGTCATTTCACCATGTGCAATGCTGTGAAATTTGGTCATATGTTCAGAAGAAAAGAGAGAGAAGATCCCTGAATTCCCACCTCACACAGCGAATCCAAGCTTTTCCATGTCACCCATGGCCATTTCTAAGCTCTCTTCCTCTTCCCTTTGCTGACTCAGCTTCTGCCTATTGCTCTTTCTCTGCCCTGAAGTATCCAATTTTGCTTTACCCCAGGGCCTTTGCAACTCCTGTTTCTCTTCTGACTGGCTTGGGTCCCACTCCCTCACTTTACTGAATTCTGCACTAAACTATCTCTTCAGAAGAAATACCCTCAAGACCGTGTACATGGCTTCCTTATGGCCCTTGGTCATCCCAGAGCACTATCAGATCTCTTATGCCTCATTTTCTTCTACGAACATCTCCTTGGTTAGGGTTTCTTTTTGTGTGAAGAGACACCATGACCACAGCAACTCACAGAAAGGAAAAACATTCAGTTGGGTCTGGCTTATGGTTCAAAAGCCCATTATCATCATAGTGTGACATGGTACTGGAGAAGTAGCCGAGAGTCCTACATCTTGACACAAAGGCAACAGGAAGTGGTCTATCTCACTCATATGACTTGAGCATATATAAGACCTCAAAGCCCACTTCCACAGTGACACACTTCCTCCAACAAGGCCACACCTACTCCTACAAGGCCACACCTGTCATTGATGCCATTCCCTATGAGGGCCGTTATTTTTTTTAAACCACTACTCCCTGGCCCCCAAAGGCTTGTAACCATATCATAATGCAAAAATACATTCAGCCCAACTTTAGATATCCCCATAGTCTGTAGCAGTCTAATTTATTTAAAAGTCTAAAGTTCAAAGTCTCTGCTGAGATTCATGTAATCTCTTAATTGTAATCCCTTGTAAAATTAAAATAAATAATCAAATCACATACTTTCAACATATAATGGCACAGGATATACATTACCATTTCAAAATATAAGGAAGGGAACATAGTGAGGAAATACTGGACCAAAGCAAGACTGAAAACCAGCTGGGCAAACTCCAAACTCTGCGTCTCTATGTCTGATGTCAAAACACTCTTCAGATCTCCAACTCCTTTTAGTTTTGTTGACTGCAACACACTTCTTTTTCTTGGGCTGGTTCCACTCCCTTTTAGCAGTTTTTTTCAACAGGTATCCCTGTTCTGCATCTTCGACATCTTGGGATCTCCAAGGCAATCCAGGCTTCAACTTTACAACTTCACACAATGGCCTCTTTGGGGGATATTCAGGGATACTCTTAGCACATGCCTGGCCTCAGCTGCTTTCCTTAGTCTTGGAGGCAAATTCTATAATCCATTTCTTTTATCCCTAAAGCCACACCACATGGCTAAAGCTACCAAGTTCTGCTGCTTCCTAGGGCTGGAACATGGGCTCCTCATTCAATTACATCTTCACCAACTTCCTGTTTTTCATGGTTTCCTTTGCTGCCTAAGCTTGGTTGTTCTGGAACTTGCTCTGGAGATCAAGTCAGCCTTGAACTCAGAAATCTTTCAATTACATATTCACCACTTTTCTGTTTCCAATGATTTCCTTTACTCTCTAAGCTTGGTTGCTCTGGAACTTGCTCTGTAGACCAGGCTAGCCTCAAACTCAGGGATCCACCAGCATCTGCCTTCCTAGTGTTGAGATCAATGGCATGCACCATCATACATGGCTATAAAGTTTCCTTTAATTCCTTTTTATGAATTGGAAACATAGCTGTGGGGGATGTTGACCTGAGATCACCACTCCCTTTATTCCATTTTTAAATCTGTTTATCTCCTTTAACACAGAACTTAGCTCCATTTCACTTTCTGGTATTCCTTTTCTCCTCAAATTTTATATTTTATAATTTACCCTACTCATCTTGCTCCTCTTAACTATAAATCTTCATTAGAGTTACCACTAATAACCATGTGACCGAGTCTATACTAGGCTGCTTTGAGATTTCTTCTGCCAGAGGAATTAATTCAAAACTCTTTACCTTAGCCTTAGGTAGACACTTAGGACAAGCGCAAAAAGCAGTCACTTTCTTCAACAAAATATCCCAACAATGATTTCTAAGCAGCATACTAAAATTCTTCTCCTCTCAAACCTCTTGAGCCATCCTCCCACAGTTCAAATCACCCTAGCACCACTGTCTTCCATGCTCCTGCTAGTATGGCCCATTAAGCAGTGCCTAAAGCATTCCACTGCTTTCCTAACCCAAAGTATCAAAGTCTAATTCCTCCAAACAAAAGCATCCTCAGGCCTGCCACAGCGATACCCCACTCCTGGTACCGATTTCTGTCTCAGTTAGGGTTTCTATTGCTGTGAAGAGACACCATGACCATGGCAGCTCTCATAAAGGAAAACATTTCACTGGGGTGGCTTACGGTTTCAGCAGTTTAGTCCATTGTCATCATGGTGCGACATGGTCGTGTGTAAGCAGACATGGTGCTGGAGAAGGAGCTGAGAATCCTACATCTTCACTCACAGGCAACAGGAAGTAGTGTATCTCACTAAGGTGGCTTGAGCATATATGAGACCTTAAAACCCACCTCCGCAGTGACACATTTCCTCCACCAGGACCACACCTAATCCAACAAAGCTACATCTCCTACTAGTGCCACTTCCTTTCGGGGCCATTTTCCTTCAAAACATAACATCTTGTTTGTCAGTTTATTCTTTGGAGAATGAAAACCACATAGTTACCCTACTTACCTAGAAAGTTATCGCAGGATACTTACAGTACCTATCTGTTGGGTTTAGTTGACAAGCAGAAACTGTCTTGGTTTCCATTCTTGTAGATTCTGTTTCTGGAAGAACATCTCCCAGACACCTGACGTTTGCCCCATGACTTGCATCTGAGGGGTAATTTTGTGCCTAACTTCTAGAGTGGTCTTTAGGATTGTGTGAGTTGGTGTAAGTTCTCATGCTCCTAAGGTGTGTGAGCTGGTGCTGTTTCACACCTCACCCACTCTGCCACCCCCATTGTTTATTAGGAACTAATAGAAAGGACAAAAAGAAGAATCCTTCCATCATTAACAGTCAAAACATTTTTTAAGTTTTAAATTTAATATAGATCTCTCTCTGTATAGGTGTGTATGTGTAAATCACAGACTATAGCTGAACTTTCTTTACTACAACAGCAGTAAAGTATGGCTGAGTTCCGAACTGCTTTCCATTTAATCAGACAGTTGTTTTATAAGAAGATATCCAGACCCGGGCCTCTGCAGCACTCATTTGATTGCTCTAATATAACAGCTTAGAAAATTACAGCCATTCTTCCTACATGACGTATTGAGGAGACAGCGGAACACAGTCTTTGTGGCAATAGCCTGCGCTGTGTCTAATGCATTATGGAACACGACGGGGATTTCCACTTGGTTTTTACTTTCAAATTAAGAACGCACACAATCATACAGCTGACAAATTACCTCTGCTGCTTTCCAGGTGACAGGCCTATCGAAGGTGACGTAGTTAAGCTGGTTAATCTAGTCTATTGGAGCATTATTGTGAAAAGCCATGATCAAAATACGTCCGTGAGCAGAATCAACCAGGAAATAGCTCTGGAATACTGACACAGCCTGGGAATTTTCCCTTAGTGAAGATGCTAGAGCAATTGCTTCATAAATAAAGGCTTATTCTATCTGCACTGTGGTGGTGATTTGAAAACCAAACCCTCCCTTGAGTCTTCAGTATAAATATCTTGCTCTGGAATGTTATAAACTAATTTCATAGGTGGAGAATTGAGTTACCCACAGGCGAGGCAAGTGATATGGCCTCAGACTTCTCCACTGCCCACTCAGGGACTGGTCATATTTCCTCCCTGACCTAGCCTCAGGAGGTTAAAGGCTCCAAGTGTGATACCTCAGACCCAGCATTTGCAGGGAGGAGGTGAGATTGCTGAGAGCCATAGAAGCAAAGCTCTGTGAAATTGTATATACAGAGGAGGGCCACACATTCTCACCAGGTCCCTGTTGCTTCGCACACGGAGTTCTCAGACCTTCCTGTGAGCCCACTCCTCCATGATGCTAATTAAACTGCTAGCCAGCCCCATCAGCTTCTGACTGACTGTTAACTGAGATGTGAAGTCTCGGAATGGATGCAGAACTAGAACAGCTGACCTGGAAGAAAACTAGAGGTTAGGATGTTGGCTGCCTTAGACGCTAACCCTACTCAGATACTGGGAAGCTGCTCTTGTGCTCAACGCCACTGAAGTTCTGGAGCTAAGAGCAGTGGGGAGTCACTCTTCTTGGTTTGGAGTTGTCCATAGTAATATCCATCTTGTTCAAAGGACCTGTGTTTATGCTGTCCCAGAATCCATTTCTCAGTCCCTCTCCATTAGTGATTGGTCAGTGGAAAGGCCGTCTGAACTTTGACCTATCCTCTTTAGCTTACTGCATCTGGGCCAATGTTCAACTTTTTGCATATTCTCATGAACATTTTAATCAGAAAGTAGAAGGAGGGGCTGGAGAGATGACTCTGCAGTTAAGAGTACTTCCTGCCCTTGCAGAGGACCCCTGGTTTGGTGCCCAACATGAACATGGTGGCTTACAATCATCCTAGACTTAAGTTCCAAGGAACCTGACACTCTCTTCTGACCCCCACAGGTGCAAGGCAGCCAGGTAGTATGCAGGCACACAACCAGGCAAAACATTCAGACCTGTAAAACAAAAGCAATAAAGAAAGCAGAAGGGTATCTGTTAGGATTGCCGCCTTGGTGAGCTTGAACTTTTCACCTGCTTGATGTCCCTTGTTATTATGAATGATTCATTCAGCAGAACATTTGGAATCTAGCTGAATGGAATCAAGATGATGGCACAGAGCTGACTGCAAGTACAGCCGCTCTGACTATTAGAGAGAAAGGAAGCAAGCGAGTATCCAGTCTAAACCGTCACTTTGGTTTAAGAATCCGACTCCCTGGAGACTACACGATTTTCCCAAAGACAAATCAGGAGATGTGGAGAGCTGAGCAGGTGCCCCATCCACTGATAAATGTCCATCTGCATTTCTTATTTGTTATTACTGCGTGGAAGCAAGGAGAGGGGAAAGGACTGGGAGAGTACCAAATCCTTCTTAGGGGTCAGTCTCATGCCAGACATATTGAGTACATCCGCCCTCATCACAACCTACTGGATGCCTGCTTTATTACTGACATCACCAGCCAAGAATGCTGCTGTTATTAAGCCAGGGATTTTTCTGTCTAATGACCAGAATGCATTTCTGTCTGCGATAACTCCTGGGAACTCTGGGGTAGCTGTCACTTTAGGAATTCTAAAGTGAGAGAGGAGACTGCGGATCAAGGGGTCTGGAGATAAGACTGAATTATTCCTCCCTACAGAGCACACACAGTAAACAATGACCTGTGTTCAATTTCCTCACAGGATGTAGATTAAATATCACTCCCTCATCCCCTTCTGGACCTCCTCTTCCCGTGGTTCACACCGACCAAACAGTTTGGTCCACGAGGTCTGCATTCGGATGTGTAAGTAAAACTGACTAATGCCCTACCCCTTCTTATTAGAGTCCTTGCTCCAAGGATCACACCACAGACTGAATTGGAGTTCTGGTTGTTGTTAAATCTCTTCAAGGTTGACCTCTGTGATGACCAGTTCCACTCATTTCATGGCTATGTGTCCATCTTTTCCCTTCTAAAGGACAGATCTTTTTAGTCTCTTCCCAAAATTTAAGCATAAATTAGCTTGTTACTCCCAAATACTTACTGTGACGCTGTATTTGAATGGTGGAGAGAGTCGACTTCACTCTGTGAGCTCCACTGGAGAAGCATTTGGGAGAATATCATGCTCAGGGCATTTCTCACTCATGGTGGGGTGGGTGTCCTAGAACCCATGGCTCATGGTGGGATGGGTGTCCTCAAACCTATGGCTCATGGTGGAGTGGGTGTCCTAGAACCTATGGCTCATGGTGGGATGGGTGTCCTAGAACCTATGGCTCATGGTGGGGTGGGTATCCTAGAACCTATGGCTCATGGTGGGGTGGGTGTCCTAGAACCCATGGCTCATGGTGGGGTGGGTGTCCTAGAACCTATGGCTCATGGTGGGGTGGGTGTCCTAGAACCCATGGCTCATGGTGGGGTGGGTGTCCTAGAACCCATGGCTCATGGTGGGATGGGTGTCCTAGAACCTATGGCTCAGGGGGGGGGTGTCCTAGAACCTATGGCTTAGAGCAAGAACGTGTTTCTTCTTCAATAAGATCAGAAGCTGCTTTGCGAATTCACTTCAGCTGACAGTTTCAGAGGGCAACGCCTACCAATATGCGTTTAAACACAACCTTTCAAATTTAACCATTTTTTTTCAGTAGCTCTTTGTTTTGCTTGGAGAGATGTTCAGGGGAAGAAAAATATTCCAGGTTTGTGGAATTAGTATGTGGGTACTGAGACCAAAGTCAGGCAGACAGACAGTAGCTGAAGCTTGGATGGTGTGGTTAGATGAACTCACACTGAAGATAGGGGTGATGAGATCAAAAGCAGAGAAGCCTTGACAGCCAGGCGGAGGTGGGCCTGCGTTTCCCACAGATAGCAAACAAAATGCCTGTCGAATATTGGTCAGTCAATGAAACCAAGAATTCATTACATAAGGAAAGAACCGGCAGTGAGACCTCAAACTGAGTCTCACTGGGAAGGAAGTTTGTCCAGGGGCAGCCCATGCTTCTTTCTGTTCCACAGAGCACAGGCCACCTCACAACCTCAAACACTCTAGAACAATTTCTGCTGCAGATGGGAAGCTTGTGCAGGTGTGTGGCCAGTAGCAAGCTATGAGACCATCTCAGTGAACCAAGGCAATTTTTGTAAATAATCTCATGGCCAGTGTGTTCCTACTCTAAAGACCTTTCTGGAAAGCTAAGAGACAATTCCTCAGTCTGACTTACATGGCTGAGTGCGCTCTTTGCTGAATTCCAAAACATTCCCCCACAGTCTTCTGAGATATGAAGAAAAGCAAGGAAACAAACCTCAGCAGGTGCAGGAGATCACCCCTTCTTCCTTTCCCCTTTGCGTCTGACCTCAGCAGCCACCCAGGTTGAGATTTATGGGCAGTTATGCACCAAGCCAGGGGACATGGTCTGCTCGTAAGACAGTCGGTTCTCCACCGTCTGCAAGAACAACCTGTTCAGTTCTCTTTATTTCCTGTTTATTTGCCTCCTGCTTATGTTAGATCCTAGACCTGCTTGTCACCCTAGGAGGCAAGATTGCACAGCTTGAAGACATTTGGACATATTTCCCCCTGGAGTGCTCTCTCTCTCTCTCTCTCTCTCTCTCTCTCTCTCTCTCTCTCTCTCCCCCCTCTCTCCCCAAACACACCTCTCCTGTCTCTTGAGCAGGGAGTTAAGGAGCCTTGTGAAATAGTAAATGATATTATTTTAAATATTATATGAGGTGTGTTCAATAAGATAAAGACACAATAAGATGGGAAAAAAAAGAGGAGAGAGACCGTAGAAAAGAGAGAAGCAAGAAGGGAAATGAAGAAAGTCAAGGAGAGAAAGAGGAAAGGATGAGAAAAAAGAATTTTTAATGATAAAGAAAGCAACTTCTCAACAGTGAAAAGGTTTAAACACAAAATTCAATGAATGTAAGGTGAGGAATAAAACATGAAAACACTGAGGACTTAAGAAGGGCAATATGGTAAAAGTAAAATACCACGCCATGTGGGGGGGGTGATGATGCCTGGGGTGCAGAGAAGAGAAGAAACTGAGGAGGAAAAACTACCCGCAGATGGAAAAACAGTAAAAAATCAGGGGAAATATGAAGGGGAGAGTAAAGAATATAAGATTTAAAAAATACAGTGCAGGGTTAAGGAGAGTGCTCAGTCAGGGAAAGGTTTGCAAAACAAGCACCCAACTTCAATTTCTAGAATAAATGTAGAAAAGAAGCCACGTGTGGTAGCAAGTGCTTGTAATCTCAGAACTGGGAAACCAGACATAGGTGAAACCTGGGCCTTGCTGACCAGGCAGCCTAGCCTGCTTAGAGAGTCCCAGGGCAATGTGAGACTGTCTCATAAAATAAGACAGAGAGTTCCTGAGGTTGTTTATACATAGCTGGCCTCCAGCTATGTATACACGCATACCAGGATGTATACACGCATGACCTGCACACACATGTGTACCGCCATGAACACACACAAATAAGCACACTAATAAGATACATACCAGATTTAAAAATACAAAACAATAAGAATCTCTGTTAAGTGTGTAAAACAATTTAAAAATGACATTTTGAGACAGTTTTTCATTTCCTGAAATTTGGAGAATAATAGGCATAGGGGGAGGCCAGATGAACTACTTAACAAACTCCTGGGTAATTCTTAGCTGATGAATTACCCTCAAGGACCAGGCTATGTTGTAGAAGGTCACTTGTTTTGTTCCTGGCTGCTTAGCCCCGAAATAATCACACAGAAACTATATTATTTAAATCACTGCTTGACCCATTAGCTCTAACCTCTTATTGGCTAACTCTTAAATCTTAATTTAACCCATTTCTATTAATCTGTGTATCGCCACGTGGCTGCGGCTTACTGGCTAAAGTTCCATCTGGCCGGGCTACATGGCTTCTCTCTGACTCTGCCTCCTTTCTCCCAGCATTCCGTTTAGTTTTCCCCGTTTAGCTCTGTTCCCCTATAGCTCTGCTATAGGTCCAAAGCAGCTTCTTTATTAACCAATGATATTCACGGCATACAGAGGGGGAATCCCACATCAAGGCTCTCTCTCCCTGTGCTCTTCTCAAACTGGGCCAGCCTTCTCCATCTGCACTCTTTGGCCCACCAGTGTCCAGCCATCACATATCCTCACACATACCAAATCTGGGCTTCCCTCACCTGGGGGCTATGGCAGGCCAAAATTAAGGCTCCTCAGCCTGTGGGTATTTCCTAGTCTGTGGGTGTTCCCCAATCTCAGATCCTTGGGGTCGTTCAATTTCAAGAATAGATTTTCAAACCACGATGACACTTGCCTGTTGTATCTGATCAGGATGCTCATATTTGCACAGCGTGAGATATTGAGTTGGATCTATCTGCTAGAGAAACCACCTTATCACTAAAGTCATCAGATAGATTTATGGCTCCTGAGGGATGTGGGCCTTCCTGCAGAGAAGACTGCCTGACTCTCCTGTGCTTATATATTTTAAATATCCGTGTCCCCCTTCCTGCCAAGGGACTGCAAACCTGAGGTCGCTCGGTGCTTGGCCTGCTTCTTGCCACACATCTGAGTCTGTATTCTTTTCTCGTATCTTTTTGGGTGGATTTCTAAATAAGGTCTACTTTTTTTTTTATTCCAACTTAACTTCTTTACCACTTCTCATAGAAGCAGCCTCTAGTCCTCTTCCATATCCAGAAGGAATACATCAGTTTTCTTTTGTCTTTAGCAGCATGACGCAATTTGTATTTCTGTATCCTTTCTGTTAACCTCTTTGCCTATGTATAATGTGTATTCTCAGCAGGCAGTAAACAGATTGTTCAATCCAATTGGACAGTCTCTACCTTTATTTGAGGTTTATATACCATTTATATTTAATATGGTTGCAGATATGAGTATGTCTAAATCTATCATCTTGCTTCCTTTAATTATTTGCACCATCTGCTTATTTTTGACCTTTTTTCTTTTGGGGGGGTTGGTATTGAAATGGTAGAGACTGTCCAGTTGGATTGGACAGTAAAGCCCAGCTTTACATTATACAGAAATACAAACTGCGTCATGCTGCTACCAATGATGACATTAAGAAATGTCTCCATCTGCAGAAGGAAGTAAGCTATAGAATATGGCAATGATGCTTGAGATACGTTGGCCATGTTATAAGAATGAATGATGGCGGATACCTGAAGATAGCACTACTTGGAGGAGAGCACGGGGTAAGGCGAAGAGGAAGCCCCAAAATTGCTGGATAGACAGCATAAAGGAGGACTGTGGAACCTTGGGTATGACAATAACACAAGCATCTAGGACTGCCCAGGATAGGAACAGCTGGAGCTGCCCATGCAATCTTAAGCACTGCAGGGGCATCAATGATGATGAATGATGATGATTCTTTATTAAGAATTCCTCATGATCTCCCTTTGCTACTCATTGGCTATACTTACACTTGTGTTTGTGATGGCTGCTTTAGGGGTTATAGCGTACCACTTCACTTTAGCCGTCCACTTTTAGGTGATGGGGAGTAGAGAACCAACATAAACATGCGTTTCCATCTCCCTTTTCCTCTCTTCAGAGCATTGCTTCCCTGTGTTTTGTAATCCCTAAGTACACTGCTATTTTACTAAACAGCCACTTGCATTTGAAAGAGGCTTGCTTGTTAAGAGAAACAGTATTACAGGCATACTTACTACTTCTAGGACTCCATTTCTTTAGTACATCTAGACAGTTGCCAATTTTCTCTTGCCTAAAGGACTTATGTTAATATTTTGTATATAGCAAATCTCTTGAAAAGTTATTTCAGCTTCTGTATGTCTGAAACAGATTTTTCCTTCATTTTTTTTTAAATCTCATTTTATATCCAACTATTAAACATTGTTATAATTGAAGTAAGTTTAAATTAGTATATGTTAATCTTGCAAGATAGTGGGTTCAGCGGCATTTTCATAAATGTAGATGATATATTTTGATAATATTCACTCTCTTATTGCCTTACTTACCTTTCTGGTCCAATCCCCTTCTTCCCTCTACTTCCATGTGTTTATTTTAAAATACAGATTTTGTTCATGATTGAAAACATGCAATGTTTGTCTGAGTCCAGCTTATTTAATTTAAACGGTGGTTTCTGTTGCCACTCTAGAGGCAAAATGGCTTGGGAGAATAGTGTTGACAAATGAGGCAGACTGAAGTTTCATGTAATAGACAACTTAATTCAGAGCCCCAGACAATTTAACTCTGAAGGTTAAGAACGGTCCCGTGAGTAAAGTTCTCTGAGTTCAAGCTGTAGACAATCACAAGGACAAGTGGCCTGTACAGGAGAGCTTAAACATTTCATTGAATAACAACAGCAAGCAATAACCAGTAACCTGAAGTCAACTCACTCCTACCGGATACACCTGGGAGGGGTACAAACACACATTCCGAGAACGTCCGTGCTCTGAAGAAACCGAGGTCACAAGACTCTTGCCTCGTTTTCTTGAAGGGTTCTCACAAGCACTCAGAGCTCTCCTTGCCTGGTTCCATTCCTGGACAGTCTGTGGTTCTGTACATTTTCCTATAAACAACAAGCTTTTTGTTTTTCTTTATAGCTCAGTATAGCTCCAGTGTATACTCAATGCATTTTCTTCACTCATCCGTTAGTTGATGCTCACAGGACTGCAGGAAACACAGTCTGCAGATCTCTCTCTGACATGCTGACTTGGATTTGTCTGGATTAGCCTGGTTTGCTTCTATTGCTGTTTGATTGGTGTTTGCCATGATCAAAACAACTTGGGAGGAAAGGCTTTATCTCACCTTACAGCTTACAGTCCATACTGAGGGAAGCCAAGGCAGGCTCCTAGGGCAGGACCTGTAGGGAGGCACGAAGGCAGAGACGGTGAAGGAGGGCTGCTTTATCGGCTTGCTTAACCTGCTGTCTTATACACGCCGGACCACTTGTCCAGGGCTGCTGCTGCCCACAGTGGGCTGAGCCCTCCTGCACCGAAAATTTCCCCTCAAACTGTCCAATAGGCCAGTCTGAGGGAGGCAATTCCTCAGCTGAGATTCCCTCTTCCCAGATTACTCTAGCTTGTGTTAAGTTGAAGAGAGAGAGAGAGAGAGAGAGAGAGAGAGAGAGAGAGAGAGAGAGAGAAGAAAAGAGTACAGCAGAGACAGGAGATGTACAGCTGGATCGTACGGCAGCTCTGTCTTTAGGTCTGTGGGAACCGAGCAGATCCGCCTCCCCAGCGACAGCATGGAAGCATCACTTTTCCATCCACAGCCTTGGTAGCATTTGTTGTTTTCTGTTGTCTCGATCGTATCATCTGCTATGGGAATAATTTTGCTTCCTGACTTCTTCCTTTCCTATTTATATCCCTTTAATTTATTCCTCTTATTTCTGTAAGAATTCAAGCACTATATTAAATAAGTGCAGATGCCATTCTTGTTACAGGGCTTTGAGGAATTGCTTTCTGTCTTTCCTCATTTCCTAAAATGGTGGTGCCTTGGCTGGGGTTTCTAGTACTGTGAAGAGACACCAGAACCACGACAGCTCTAATAAAGGATAAACATTCAATTGGGGTGACTTACAGTTTCTGAGGCTTAGTCCATTATCATTTTGGTGTAACATGGTGGCTTTCAGGCAGACACGGTGCCATAAAAGGAGTTGAGAGTCCTACATCTTGACCCACAGGCAGCAGGAAATGACTAGAACATATGGGACCTCAAAGCCCGCCTCCGCAGTGACACACTTCCTCTGACAAAGCCACACCTCCCTATGGGAGCCATTTTTCTTTTGAACCACCATAGATGGCTATTGGTTTGTCATACATGACTTTTATGATAATTCTGTTTCTAGTCAGCCCAGGCTTTTTCTCATGAAGGCATGGGGATAGTTGTGTGATGTCTTGTCCTTGATTACACTTATGCTCATTGTTCCAGCCCCACACTTGGAGCCACTCTTGCCTTTCTGGAATGAAGTCACTCAACTGTGGTCTATGAGCATTTGAACATGTTGGGTTTAGCTGAGACCTGGCCAGTCAAGGGTAGGTGGTCAGCATCTGTGCTGCATTCACCTGAGAAGCTTCCCTTCTTCCTGTCAGAAGCTGCTGCTGACCCTAAGGAGAGCTACAGCCCATGGGCTGGGCAGATTCCCACTCCAGAGACACCTCAGTTTGAGCATCCAAGGGGAGCAAATGTCTGCGTTGAGACTGCCCCCTAAGGTCCCAGAGGGAAGGAGAACAAAGAGTACTGAGCTCTGTGCTAGGGAGGACAGAGCCGAGGGAACTGGGCACTCGGCCTGCGAGTCTTACCCATTTCAGGCCTGGCCCACCAGTAAGGCACCCGACAGGAGGGGCAGGCTAGGGAAATCAAGCAATACACTCCTGGGACCTGGGTCCAAGCTCTCAGTATCACCAGACAGAGATTTACACATGGCTGGAGACAGCTCAGGACACCAAGCAATCTGCCTTCCAGGGCAACCACCACATCCTCCATACCCAAACTCCCTGCTGCTTGGCTTCCCAGCAGGTGTAGTTTGAACCAAATGGTTCCTGTAGGCTAATGTATGTTAATGTTTGGTTCCTAAATTGATGGACAGTTTATAAAAGATTGTGTGGCCTGGCATCACTGGGCTTTCAGCTCTCAAAAGCCCACACCGGTCCACATCCCTCCCTTCTCTCCTCCCTCCCCATCCTCTGAAAATCACAATATAGCGTGCCTGCCTGCCTCCCACTCTGCTCCCCACCATGCTGGTCATGGCTAAACCCTCTGAAACTGTAAGCAAACCCCCAGTTAAACACCTTCTCTTCTGCTAATTGCCTTGGTCATGGTGTCTCTTCACAGTGATGGAACAGTAACTAAGACAGTAGGCCTATGTCCAACCATCTTTCTCTCCAAGGCTGCTTTGCATGTTTATCTCCTGTTCAGACATTGTGCCAAGATGTCACCAGGCCTGACAACCTGTGATTGTTCTGTCTCTAGGTCACCGGAGTAGTAACCCAGTCACACAGGGACCCTCTCGTGATACTGCCTTGCTGGGGTGTTGGGGGAGATTTGGTACATTTCTTCTCCAGTGTTGGCATGCCACACAGAAGCAGGTGCTGTCCAAACATATTCTTACTCTAGATTTAAGGCTTTTGAGAACTGTGGGCTTTCCATGTGGCCACAACGGCCAATCTGTTGTCAGCAGGACTACGTGGCCTACCATGTGGTTGTGGCTTTGGCATTGTGGACTTCCCCTACTTTCCTCTGAATCACTCCCTGTTTTTTCGTGCTTCTTAGCTTAACTGTAGTGGTCTGAGCAGATGTTCCCTGCCATCTCAGACATCTGAACACCTGGTTCCCCGCTGATGGTGCTATCTGGAAGGTTTAGGAGGTGTAGCCTTGTTGAGGAATGTTCCTGTAGGTGGGCTTTGAGAGTTTAAAGCTGCCCACCATTCCCAGTATGATCTCTGCTTCATGCTTGCCTTGCCCGCTGCCTGCTGCCTCTGCTCCACTGTCATGGACTCTGGAACCGTAAGCCAAGAATGAGTCTCTTGTCTAAGTTCTTTGTCTATGGTGTTTTCATCTCTACAGCAGCAAAGTAGTTGGTACAACTGCCCCATTGTTTTGGTTCTTGATGCTTGTTTTGTTTTTCTCTCCATTGTTCCTGCAACTCGTTTTCTTCAAAACGCTACAGAGGAGGGTTCTAATGTAACATCTCATCTCGAGACTCTCTCCGGAATTCCGAAGATGTTGCTTTCCTGTCCGCTTGCTGCATAAGTGAGTGTCTCCCCAACCCTGCACAAAACACTCACTAGGATTTTTCTTTCCTCCTTTTTTCTTTGATTTTTATTTCTCAAGGATTCTATTCCAACCAGTCATTTGAAAACCAGCCATCTCTGACCTAAGAGGTAGGATCCGAGAACCGTGCCCCCTTCCCACTCATGTGGCAGCAGCGGTGAATCAGGAGGGGCAGGAGTGGTGGCTGTGGTAAGACAGCAATAGGGCATCGACGTCACAGGGTCACTCTGTCCTCTCCCAAACCCTAGGGCTTGGGTGGAGAGATGCCAAATACCGCCCTGGGCTTCCTTCTTTCAGGGAGATTCCTCGGTGGCTATACTCATTTCTTCTGTTGTGAGACTGGGGCAGGTGGAGAGGAGGAAGTGGGAGAAGGAACACAGGAGAGGCAGGAGGGGGCGGAAGTGCAAGGTTAAGGCAGTGTTGGGTCTGCCATGCTCACCTAGCAGAGAGGAGAGAACATGTACTGCATATCTGAAGACAGGTGGAATTTAAGGCTTAGGGGCTGAAGCAGACCAGCAGGGCCCCATGGAAGCTGACCCAGCCACCATGCTCTCGGATGTTCTGCTAGGCATTTGTGCCCGTGACACCATTAGCACTGAGGTATACTATCAGCACCTATACACCTGACGGCATCAGCCCTGTGCTATACCATCAGCACTGTGTTACACCATCAGCACTGGGGTACACCATCAGCACAGTTGTACACCATCAGCACTGCGATACACCATCAACACAGTTGTATACCATCAGCACACTTGTACACCATCATCACAGTTGTACACCATCAGCACTGTGATACACAGTTGTACACCATCAGCACTGTAGTGCACCATCACACTGTGATACACCATCACACTGTGGTACGCCATCAGCACTGCGGTATACAATCAGCACTGCGGTACACTGTCAATACTGTGATACGCTATCAACAGTGTGGTACACTATCATCAACACTATGGTACACTATCATCAGTACTGTGGTACACCATCACACTGCAGTACACCATCAGCACGGTGATACACTGTCAACACTGTGATACACACTATCAGCAATGAGGTACACTATCATTAGAACTGTCATACACCATCACACTGTGGTACACCGTCGGGCACATGCAGGTGCCCATACCACCATCTCAGAGCCGTTGTGTCTCCTCTCCGCAGGCACCCTCATAGTGTGCTGAGTACTCTTACTTATAGAGATAACTTGAAGTGGGCATGACATTGAGGGACTTAGGAAGCACGCTGGGCACAGGGGTCTCAGGATGTCCTTGCTCAGCCTGCACACGGGACAGGGGACAGAGTGAAGATGGCCAGTGCAGGCTCTTCAAGTAGCCCTCACAAAGCGGTCATCACTCCTGAGTAACCTTGAAACTTTCATCGAAGTGGGCACGGCAGGGAACCATTTGCATCATGGCCTGCCACAAAGCACATACTCCTAACCTAGGACTCCTAATTTTCTGCTGTGAACTTCCTGAGTGTACTATAGAGCCCCTTCACCTGAGCACACAGGAGTTACTCCACTTCCTGTCATCAGGATGGTGACTGGTTCATGAAGAGGGTTTGAGAGCAAGACCACATTCCTATAACTCTAATCAATTTCAACAGGGCAATACAGTGCAGAGATTCCTCCATCTTGTATTCTGGATGAGACCATTCAGGTTTAACTGGAATTTGACCTCCTTGATTGAGAATCTTGTGGAAAAATACCCAACTCTATTCTAGGAATGCAATGTCAGTATGCACTAGCTAACTTAACTTAGCTTCTGGTAAATTGCCTGCTGGTGTAGCCTCCCTCTCCAGCTGCCAAGTAAGATGCCAGAACCTGGTTTCTGCTTTCAAAAACCCTGTTCTCTGGACTCTCAGTACTATACTTGGGTCCTGAATACCTGAGCGTAGTCCCAGCCAGCTGGAATAAAGACTTTCAGTTGGCTATAAACTGTGTCTGAATGAAGATCTCTGCCAGGCTCCTCTTAACGATATCATTAATACGGCTTTGTTTTATTATTTATTATTGCCTTAGTTAGGATTCCTATTGGTCTGATAAACACCATGACCAAAAGCAAAGTGGGGAGGAAACGGTTTATTTTGTCCTACAGCTCATAGTCACCATCTGGAAAAGCCAGGGCAGGAACTCAGTGCAAGAACCTGGAGGCAGGAACGGATGCAGAGGCCATAGAGGGATGCTGCCTACTGGCTTGCTTCTCATGGCTTGCTTAGTTTGCTTACCCAAGACCACCAGCCCAGGGGTGACATTGCCCACAGTGATCTTGCTTCTCCCTTGTCAATCATCAGGCAAGAAAAAGGCACTACAAGTTTGCTCATAGGTCAATCAGGTAGGGGCAGTTTCTCAGTTGACCTTCTCTCTTCCAAAGTGACTCTAGCTTGCGTCAAATTGACATCGGACTCGTCAGCACAACTGCCCTTCGTCTCACCAAGCCTAATTAAACTTCATTCTCAGTTTGCATGTTCAGGAAATAGAACATGATGTACTGCTGGTCTGAGACCACCCATGGTTCTAGGTATTCATTGCTGGTCTTAACTGTATCTATGGTGATGTGTCAGGCTTAGAATGACCTTCCTTAAACTGTCAGAGTACATATTTGTGCATTAGTTTAGAACTTTCATAATTTTTGAGGTATTGAAGGAGGGCTGAACCCAGGACCTAGCATTTGTTAAGCTAGCACTTAACTACCCATCCTTTGCGGCCACCCCCTTTTTAAAGTCCATCCAGTTAATTTTAAATGATTTAAGGTAATCAACTAAGCTTTAAGTTTTGTTTTACTTTCAAAGAGTACTATTTGAGGAGCTCCTAAAACGCCCCTTGTTTTCTATCTGTGTGATCGCGCCTTATCTTTGCGTTTAGATCTTCGATGGGAATCTACAGGAGTTTGTTTCCAGGCTGCACACCTCAGTTTCTCCTCCCACGTGAACCCAGGAGTTGCTTGCTCCTATGTTTTGATCCTGCTCACTGGTTGCAGTTGTTTGGAGACACAATTGGATTGCTGCTTTGGGGGATTTGTCACACTACGGAACATTCTTAGCTTGACAGGTGACGCTATAGCTTCTTTCCGGGGGAAAATGTGGATGGAGAGAGCATTTTCCATGCCAGTCCATTGAAAAAAATGAAGTACTTGCATGAAGACTCATTGAGAAAGACAGAATAATGCGGGTCTTTCCTGCCTTTGGCTCCACCTCACATCAGTGCACTTCTGTGAGACAACTTTATGATAGATTCACTCCTACACAAGCTGCTCCCAGTTAGCTTCTGGGACAGACAGACGGACAGTCAAATGGACACGATACAAACATCTAACCTTTTGTTAGCCCACAGTGCTACTTTTAAGCTCCTGTCACTACCTTAGAACCCCAGCTACCTCACTCCCCCCAACCCCCGCTGGATGTCACTCATTCCTGACCCCTTTCCTGCTAGACAGCTTCTGACTATGCGGACTCACAGAAGTCCACTCCACCTTGACTGAATATGTGCGTGGCATTCCTTCTGTCAGGGTCCAACCTCAATGGGGTTTACATATTCAGGGTAGGGGCATGTGGATTAGGAAAATTAGGTAGGAGTAACAGAGATATAAAAGAAATACAGAGACATAGGATAGAACCATAAGGGCAACCCAGTGGATACTGAATTTGCCCACGTTTATTTTCAATATGATTATATACCCCAATCCAAAGAGGGGAGAAGGCAAAAGACTGCTTTACCGTGATACAAAGAACAAACAGATCAATGACTTGTTTTACCTGAAGCATCAAGCAACTATACCCTGAGTTAAACATTCTGTTGTTTTAAGCAGGACTTGCAGCGACTACACCTTAGGCCAAGTATTTTGTAGGCAGCCACTCCTGGGTCAAACCTCCTGACATATCCTTGAAGGAGCAGGAATAGGCTTGAATACTCTGACCTTTGGTCAGGGTGGAATGGACCCACCTCTATGAGCCATCTCAATACCCAAAACACCAAGTAACTACACCCTAGGTCAAGAAGTCTTGTTTGTAACCCCATCTTAAGTCAAATCTCTTGTCAGTAACCCTGAATGAGCAAGATAGGCTTAACCTCTATGACTTTCAGCCAAGGTGGAGTGAACCCACTTCTGTGGGTCTCTACATCTGTCCCTCTGTAGCCTCTGCTGACTCCTCTTCCTAGAGTATTTTACAGCTCCCATTATTTCTAGCTTTTCAGGGGTTGGGTCTGTTTTAATCCGGTTCCCTCCTCGCCATTTGTCCTGCTTAAAACAGACGTCCATATATATTGTCTTCTTCACCAACACTGCTCTGAAATCCATGCCATCTGACTAGCCCAATCACATCCTGAGATGGACCCGACCAGGCACTTGCTGTTCCACCTGCCTCTCAGCTCTGAGAACCACTCACCTTGTCACCTATGGAAACACAGGCAGGGCTGAGCACAGTGAGCTTGTCTGTAACCAAAGCGTCTTGCTTTCGGGAAGTTATCATCTTTTACTCAGACGGTTACACTCCTGTTAGGCTTTTAGTTTGAAAAGTTAAAGCCATACATAAAATAGGGCAAAATAGCCCCCATATGCCTATACCTACGTTCAATAATGTCAATCAACTCCACGTCAATTTTCTCCCCAGATCTTTGCCACTCTCCCCCCTTTCCTAGGATCACTATAAATATGTTTTCATCTGCAAAGTTTTCAGAGTGCGCTTCTGTCTGACAAGGACCCCACTTTGAAGCAAAGACCCCGCCAGGTGTAGTGCTCACAACTGTAAACCCAGCACTGGTGCCACTGAGGCGGGAAAAGGAGGAGTTCAAGGTCAGGCTGGCTACAAAGCGAAACTATGTCTCAATCAAACAACAAAGGAAACAAAGCCACATTACTAGTGTCAAAAGTGCACATGTATCGATACTACAACTATCATGTTACTGCTTGTATTTATTTAACTTTATAATACTCTTTATTTGCAACATTGTCTAAGCAAGAATCTACACAGTTGAATTCGGAATAACTTTCTTAGCTACTCCAGATGCCCCACTCACCCTCCTTACTATTCCTATTCTGCTGGAGTGGAAGAATTGAGGTGTTACATCTTATAGAGAGTTCTCTTTACCATTTGAATGTGTGGGTTCATTCCTGGGACCCCCTACCTTGTTCCTCTGTCCCCAGTGCTTTAGACGCATTGGTTGGGGTTGATGATAAAATTCAAATTATTATTATTTTGTAAGACTAATTTTGGGGACAAGTTTTAAACCTGAGATTTGTCTTTTCTGGTTGCAGCTCACAGTGTCTACAGGTGAGTCTTACAGCTTGTGTTTCAGCCTCTCCAGTGAGTATGTGTTTACTGACAGCGGTGGAGTGCTGTCCCTATGTCCACAGAACAGTGGCTAAAAACATCACCTGAGAGCAGGCTATTGAGTTAGAGCACACCACACAGCACAGTTCCCCCCCAAGTCTTCTAGGAAAAGAATTGATTGCAAGACGGTCTTAAAAGAGGTAAACTTTTCTGTATCTACTGGAAAACATTGCAGGTGAATCCACGAGAGCCTGTGTAAAGGGTATCAAGGGTTTCTTAGGATACACTCACAGACACACAACAAACTGCTGTGCTCCTCTGTTCTGCCCGGGGTGAATGGAACCAGCAGTCCAATCTCCAGCCACCACATGAGAAAGCTGTGGCTGCCCACCTTTTTCCTTTAAAGAGGTCACAACATTGGCAGACAGGAAGCTCTGCCTCTATCGGGCCAGATAACTCAAGGTCATGGGCTGAGCAAATACCCACTACACGTCCCCCTTTTATTTAAATAAGAACGTTATAAGTCTAATACAAAACTATATATAATAAGAGCAATTATCAAGCCTTGTCCAGGAGAAAGAAAGGGTAATAACATAAACAAAAATAGAATTACAGCCAACAAGGACAACGTCAAGTAAGAAATACATACTAGATGTCCATTTCATAGGTGAATGGTGAAATTACGTGCCATGAATGAGAAGGGAATGGAACACTCAACAAACCCGCTTAGGAGTTTACTAATGGTGTGTGTGTGTGTGTGTGTGTGTGTGTGTGTGTTTGTGTGTGTGTGTGTGTGTGTACAGGCCTGGTGAGGTTGGTGTGCAGAGAGAGAGCTGAAGATGACATATCCAGCTTTTAAAGGCTGCCTAATGCATGCGGACAGGGGGATGATGTGACTGTGTCATATGCAGATGATGGAGCTCACGCATGCGCTCAAGGGCTCACACAGCGACATCATACGTAGATGATGCAACCATGCTACATGTGGGTCTCGCGGGGTCCTTTAAGATTCCCAGGGCCATTAGGCACTTCTGCCTGGGGCTTGTCTGCACAAGCGTGGCCCTGGAACCCAGAAGTGTCAGCCATGTTGTGTGGCTGAATCATTACAAATGGTAAATTACAAAGATTGCTTCAATAGCGGTCCCATCCTGAAGAATCTGAATCTCATATGTGATATGCTCTTAGTTAAGATACGAGAGGACTGTAGCTGTAACCATCTAGTCTAGATGATGTGGGATGCCCTTCTGTATGCTGTGAATATACATTCCCTTTATTGGTTGATAAATAAAGCTGTTTTGGCCTATGGCAAGATAGAATATAGCTAGGCAGGAAATCTAAACAGATATACAGAAAAAGAAAGGCAGTGTTAAGAGAGACAGCATACAGCATACCAGCAGATCAGTAAGACACAGAACAAGTGTCAATAATCAGATTATTAGAAATGAGATATTTTATAAGTAAGAGCTAGCCATTAATAAGCCCTAAGCCATCAACCAAGCAATTACATCAATATTAGCCTCTGAATGATTATTTCATAAGTGGTTGTGGGGATTGCTGGGAGGGAGAGAAGTTGATCCAGCAGGCCAGACAGGATGGAGAAAATCTTCGGTTACATTACATCTCTTAAGAAAGTAACAGTTAGGGCTAAGAACACCTGTATCTCAAAATCTCAGCTAAATAGAAGTGCTGAAACCACTTCCTGATTGAACAATAGCCAGTGCATCTCACCTATTCTCTGCATCCATCAGCGTTTCTGTAGATGAGGGAACTAAGTTTCAGAGAGGTAAAATTGCTTGCCCAAAGACACACAACTACTACGCCGTAGAGCTCAAGGATTAGATCAGTGGTTCTCAATCCTTGGGTCCTGACTCCTCAGATCCTATTAGATATCCTGCATATCAGATATTTAAATTATGATTCATAACAGTGGCAAAATTACAGTTATGAAGTAGCAATGAAATAACTATGGTTGGGGTCAGCACACCATGGGGAACTGTAGGAAACAGAATGATCGCAGCACTGGGAAGGTTGAGAAGCACTGGATTAGATAAGGGTCTTCACGATCCACCACAACCTTCTTTTTTTTTTTTTTTTTTTATGAAATTCATAGAATGTTTTTTTTTTTTTTTTAGTAAATTTTATTAAATTATAAAAGTTTCCATTTCCACCCCCCCTCCCAACACCCTCCCACTCCCCCTACTCCCCCTCCTCCTCCCTCTTCGTCCCCCAGGGCGGTCAGGGTTTCCTGCCCTGTGGGAAGTTCCAGTTCCTTCCCCCTCCCTCCAGGTCCAGGAAGGTGAGTGTCCAAACAGACTGGATCCCCAAAATCCATTATATGTAGAGGAAACAGGTCCCAGTGTCATAGTCAATGACTTTTCAGAAAGACTTCGGGTCAGCCACAGTCAGAGAATCCGGCCAAATTCGGAGAATCTGGTTAGATCACGTCCTCTTTCAGTCCCAGTCCAACTGGCCTTGGTAAACTCTCATCAGATCCGTTCCCTTGTATCAGTGGGTGATGGCATCCCTCGCAGTACTGACTTCGTTTTTCATGTTCTTCCTCCTTCTGCTCCTCATTTGGACCTCGGGGGGCTCAGTCCCGTGCTGCAATGTGGGTTTCCGACTGTATCGCCATCCTTCGTCAGATGCAGGATCACTCGGAAGGCCCTCTGGCCACAACCTTCTTCACACTGCACAGTAGGCTCCTTTTGCTGTGGAGTGAAGATCAGAAGAGTCACCTGCAAACAGAGATAACTTTGAACAAAAAGTATATCCCAGATAAAAATAGAGAACAAAATGTTTTCCAGGTTGTGCAATGACTGAAAGTCCCCTCAGTCTTATACATTTTATGCTAAATAAAGGAAACTAAGTAGATTGCAAACTTGCCACAGTGAAAAACTTCAATATTATAGTCTGCCAGCAGCCCTTGGCAGGGGGTAGCCCTGGCTGCTTGATGGACTCCCTCCCTCGGTGGCCAGGCTCTGCCCCAAGCACCTGCCAGCTCTCACTGCACACAAACTGTTGCCTCGCTGGGTACTTGAAGGGCCTGGTGTCCTCACAAAGTAGAGAGTGCTGATTTAGCATCCTGGCTTTGCCACCGGAAAATATGCAAGGGTCATCCTCATGCTGCCAGAGGCTTTCCAAACAACTGTTAGGTTGATGCTCCAAGATCAAGGTCAGCTGACACAGGGATTTGCCCAGGTTCCACACTTCTGTGCTTTGAAATTCCAGGTTCACCCTCCTATGTGAAGCAGGCCATTGCATGGCCTGAGAACACAAGAGGTAAAGAAGGACACAGTTCATGAAGCCAGGGTATACTAACCACCGCATCGCAAAGTAAACATTTCAGAGGTGGAGAAGGCCTAGGAGAGGACAAATCCAGAGTTACAGTGTGCAGTGGGAGAGTCACAGTGTGCAGGGAGAGTAACAGTGTGTAGGGAGAGTCACAATGTGCAGTGGGAGGGTCACAGTGTACACGGAGAGTCACAGTGTGCAGGGAGAGTCACAGTGTGCAGTGCAGGGCCACAGTGTACAGTGGGAGAGTCACAGTGTACAGTGGGAGGGTCACAGTGTGCACTGGGAGAGTCACAGTGTGCAGCGGGAGAGTCACAGTGTGTAGTGGGAGGGTCACAATGTGCACGAAGAGTCACAGTGTACAGCGGGAGAGTCACAGTGTGTAGTGGGAGGGTCACAGTGTGTAGTGGGAGGGTCACAGTGTGCACGAAGAGTCACAGTGTGCAGTGGGAGGGTCACAGTGTGCACTGGGAGAGTCACAGTGTGCAGCAGGAGAGTCACAGTGTGCAGTAGCAGGGTCACAGTGTGCACAGAGAGTCACAGTGTGCAGTGGGAGGGTCACAGTGTTCAGTGGGAGAATCACAGTGTGCAGTGGGAGAGTCACAGTGTGCAGGGAGAGTCACAGTGTGCAGAGAGAGTCACAGTGTGCAGGAAGAGTCACAGTGTGCAGTGGGAGAGTCACAGTGTGTACTGGGAGACTCACAATGTGTAGCAGAAGAGTCACAGTGTGCAGTGGGAGGGTCACAGTGTGCACAGAGAGACACAGTGTGCAGTGGGAGGGTCACAGTGTACACGGAGAGTCACAGTGTGCAGTAGAGGGTCACAGTGTGCAGTGGGAGAGTCACAGTGTGCACTGGGAGACTCGCAGTGTGCAGCAGGAGAGTCACAGTGTGCAGTGGGAGAGTAACAGTGTGCACAGATAGTCACAGTGTGCAGTAGAGGGTCACAGTGTGCAGTGGGAGAGTCACAGTGTGCAGTGGGAGAGTCACAGTGTGCAGTAGGAGAGTCACAGTGTGCAGGGAGAGTCACAGTGTGCAGGGAGAGTCACTGTGTGCAGTGGGAGAGTCATAGTGTGCACTGGGAGAGTCACAGTGTGCAGGGAGAGTTACAGTGTGCAGGGAGAGGCACAGTGTGCAGTGGAGAGTCACAGTGTACAGTGGGAGAGTCACAGTGTGCAGTGGAGGGTCATAGTGTGCAGGGAGAGGCACAGTGTGCAGTGGGAGGGTCACAGTGTGCAGTGGGAGAGTCACAGTGTGCAGGGAGAGTCACAGTGTACAGTGGGAGAGTCACAGTGTGTAGTGGGAGAGTCAAAGTGTGCAGTGGAGGGTCACAGTGTACAGTGGGAGAGTCACAGTGTACAGTGGGAGAGTCACAGTGTACAGTGGGAGAGTCACAGCGTGCAGGGAGAGTCACAGTGTGCAGTGGGAGGGTCACAGTGTGCACTGGGAGGGTCACAGTGTGCACTGGGAGGGTCACAGTGTACAGAGAGAGTAACAGTGTGCAGGGAGAGTCACAGTGTGCAGGGAGCGTCACAGTGTGCAGTGGAGCGTCACAGTGTGCAGGGAGAGTCACAGTGTGCAGTGGGAGAGTAACAGTGTGCAGTGGGAGAGTCACAGAGTGCAGTGGAGGGTCACAGTGTACGGTGGGAGGGTCACAGTGTGCAGTGGTGGGTCACAGTGTGCAGTGGGAGAGTCAGAGTGTGCAGTGGGAGAGTCACAGTGTACAGGGAGAGTAACAGTGTGCAGTGGGAGAGTCAAAGTGTGCAGTGGAGGGCCACAGTGTGCAGGGAGAGTCACAGTGTGTACAGTGTACGGTGGGAGGGTCACAGTGTGCAGTGGTGGGTCACAGTGTGCAGTGGGAGAGTCAGAGTGTGCAGTGGGAGAGTCACAGTGTGCAGGGAGAGTAACAGTGTGCAGTGGGAGAGTCAAAGTGTGCAGTGGAGGGTCACAGTGTGCAGGGAGAGTCACAGTTTGTAGTGGGAGAGTCAAAGTGTGCAGTGGAGGGTCACAGTGTGCAGTGGGAGAGTCACAGTGTGCAGTGGGAGAGTCACAGTGTGCAGTGGGAGAGTCACAGTGTGCAGGGAGAGTCACAGCGTGCAGGGAGAGTCACAGTGTGCAGTGGGAGGGTCACAGTGTGCACTGGGAGGGTCACAGTGTGCAGTGGGATAGTTACAGTGTACAGAGAGAGTAATAGTGTGCAGGGAGAGTCACAGTGTGCAGGGAGAGGCACAGTGTGTAGTGGAGGGTCACAGTGTGCAGTGGGAGAGTCACAGTGTGCAGTGGAGCGTCACAGTGTGCAGGGAGAGTCACAGTGTGCAGTGGGAGAGTAACAGTGTGCAGTGGGAGAGTCACAGAGTGCAGTGGAGGATCACAGTGTACGGTGGGAGGGTCACAGTGTGCAGTGGTGGGTCACAGTGTGCAGTGGGAGAGTCACAGTGTGCAGTCGGAGAGTCAGAGTGTGCAGTGGGAGAGTCACAGTGTGTAGTGGGAGAGGTACAGTGTGCAGTGGGAGAGGTACAGTGTGCAGTGGAGGGTCACAGTGTGCAGTAGAGGGTCACAGTGTGCAGTGGGAGAGGTACAGTGTGCAGTGGAGGGTCACAGTGTGCAGGGAGAGTCACAGTGTGCAGTCGGACAGTCACAGTGTTCAGTGGGAGGGTCACAGTGTGCAGTCGGAGAGTCAGAGTGTGCAGTGGGAGAGTCACAGTGTGTAGTGGGAGAGGTACAGTGTGCAGTGAGAGAGGTACAGTGTGCAGTGGAGGGTCACAGTGTGCAGTAGAGGGTCACAGTGTGCAGTGGGAGAGGTACAGTGTGCAGTGGAGGGTCACAGTGTGCAGGGAGAGTCACAGTGTGCAGTCGGACAGTCACAGTGTTCAGTGGGAGGGTCACAGTGTGCAGTGAGAGGGTCACAGTGTTCAGTGGGAGGGTCACAGTGTGCAGTGAGAGGGTCACAGTGTTCAGTGGGAGGATCACAATGTGCAGTGGGAGGGTCACTCTCCCATACTGTCTTCAGGTGTAAACTTTGATAAAACAGAATGAGATTCTTTAAATGCCTCCAGATTTGTTCTGCATGGGTTGCGGGGGGTGGGGGGGAGTCTTCAGGGCTTGTCTCAGGCAGTATTGCATATGAAACAGCATTGGCTCTGATGAGAAGCTTCTAGACTCTTCAGGTATCAGGATTTTTCGCTGTGCCTCCAGAGCACATTGTACATTAGCGTGCATATTGCTCACAGTGCTTGCTGGGAGTTGCACAGTGGTGCACCTACTAAGTACAGGTCACTCACTCTTCCTGTACAGGCACGACCTTCAGGTGCTGGTCTCCTCCATCGACCTTCAGCTAGAAGTGTCTGTCACTTTCGTATGTGGTGAATGACAGCTGTCACTTCAACAGAAATATTCCACACATCAGTTTCTCCCATCACAGCTGCGTGAGAAACTCAAGCACTTTCGAAAGAGAAGAAATGACCTCATGTGAGTTTTCACTACTGCTGAGTGGCATTAATCACAAAGGACAATCTTTGTCACTAAAAGAAAAATTCTGGCCTCAATTATTGCACAGTCTAAAATAAGACAGTGAAATTTGAATAAAGGCTAGGTGGTATTTTTTTTTGCTGGGAATAGATCCATATTTATGGTTGATAATAACTAAAACGAGAGCAGGCCTTTCAGTACTGCTTCTCCTGACGTTTTCTGAAAGCTTGAGCTAATTTTTAAAGTTGCTCCAAGGTTTCATTCCCTTCTCAGAGCAAGCCAGGTGTCAGGTAGGGAATCCTGTCTTAAATATGACTTTTTTTAGGACAGCCTTCCTGGGGCAGCTCTGAACTGTGCCCCCTCCTAGGTTGCCTTTCAAAGGCCATTATCACAGAACTGCTGGGAGTGAAAGGCTCTCACAGTGGGACTTAGCTGTAACTTCATGCCAAGAGATGGGTAACCACCACGGACACACTTGGGACAACAATGACATGGATGTTGGATGTTGTCGTTGCCCACAAGGCTTCACAGTGACAATGTGAAAATGAGGGGGTTCACTCCAGGTGGCACTAAGTCATATCGGCCTCAGGAACAACAAGGGCAAGAGGTCATAGAATACCCTATGCACACCTCCTTGTCAACTGTATCTCAGGTGGGTTCCATGGAGGAATGGAAGCTGGGGACAATAATAAGTCTCAGTACAAACCCCTTCAGTGTGCCCTTGGCAGATTTGATGGAACAAAATCCCCACAGAAGCCTTCCCCTAGGAGACAGTTCCTGAAAGCCAATTGCTGACTGTCGGATTGATTTGTTGATTGTCCCAGCCGCTGACCCTCTCAAGGCAACGGGGAAGTTTCTCTTGGGCAGCTGTGAAGGCTAATAAAAGGAAAAGCTGCCAAGATAAGTTATCTGGCAGAACTTGTTGAAACTCTATTTCTAGAACTTGGAATGCATATGGACCTGGATGGCACCAGGGAGTCATGCTGGCTGGTTCTCAGTACCCTCGCAGCAACCGTTTGCAGCCTCTGACCTCACATGACTTGGGCAGGTGCACATTCCAGCATATTTCCAATTACCCTCACTTCCACTTCACCTTTGTTCCGTGGCCAAGGCTTCTTTATACTGGCATATGGAAAAAGAAAAAAAAAAAACAAAGCAGAATACATTCAAGGTCATTGTCAATCTTAAGTGTGACCGGCTCATGAGTTGGAATGAAGGTATAGTGACAAATTCTGAGCTGATGCTCGAGATATTTTACTTTATTTATTTTTATGTGTATGGGTATTTTATCTGCATGCATATCTGTGCGCCACATGTATGCAGTGTCCGAGGAGGCCAGCAGAGGCCGTCAGGTCCCTTGGAACTGGAGTCCCAGATGCATGGGAGCTACCAGTGCGAGCTGAGATTTGAACTTGAATTCTTTGGAACAACAGCAAAGGCTGAACCCCTGAGCTATCTCTCCAGCCCCTTGAGACGCAATTTTAACATATCCACATGCAGCCTTAACTCTCCTTTTTTTCTTTGTTTGTTTTTTGTTTTTTTTTTTTGTTTGTTTTTCACACTCCACACGTGTGACTGCTCCTCTACCAGATACCATGGCCTGACAGCACGTCCTGCCTCTGGGCTGGTGGTCTCCGGAGAGTTCTGAAGAAGTCACACGTAAGTGATAACAGGACAGCATGGTGGTCCTCCTGCTGTTTATGAGAGTGGGGGCAGCACATCCAATCTCTCCCAAGATACATCCAGCCGAGGAATGTTGAACCAGTCAAATGCCCAGAGCAGAATATTTGTAAATTTGATGACAGTAAGGGAGTTCTGTTAATGAGCACACGGCAGGAACAGAGTCATAACCGCCGAATTGAAGTAACTTATATTATATTTTTAAGTATGTGTGTGTGCTTGAGTGTATATGCATGCAGGGGTCCTTGAGGTCAAAAGGGTCATTCGCCCTCTGGAGCTGGAGCTGCAGGTGATTATGAACCACTGGCATGACGTCAGTGCTGGGCAGTGAACCTGGGTTCTCTGTGAGAGCAGCAAGTGCTCTCAACCTCCAAGTCCCCTCTCCAGTCCCCACATAGTCTAACTGCTTACATTCCTGCTGAATTCTTTTTTGCTACCTTCTTCATGAAAATTAGTGTATAGTATCAACAGGTCAAACAAATGCAATTTTTGAGGGCAAACTCCAGCAGACAGTCATGAATTTTATATGTGGGGGTCAGTCTACAGGGAAAGGAACAGTCGCTTCACATTTATTCCTGGTTTCAAAAGGAGCTGACACGGGTACAGAAGAAAGTTCTGTTTCTAAGAGGTGAGATTTGGCTCATTCCAGACTTGGCTTTCTTAGAAACCTTTCTTCCTAAGGCCTTAAACTAGACAAGGGCAATGGGCAAAGATACCAATCCTCAGGATGCAAGCAGGATAGTATGATTGTTTTCTCCTCCCTCTCCTCTTTCCCCTCTTCCCCTCTCTCTCTCCTTCCCTCCCTCCCTCTTCCTTCTTTCCTCCCTCCCTCCTCCTCACTCCTTCTCATCATCCTGTTTCTTGGAGATAAAAGTCTTTCTAAAGTAAGAATCAGAGTATGCAAAACTGATCATGCACGGTGACTATTTCACTTGGAAATACATCGTGAGGAGTGCCGCTACTGCCCCACCCCCTCCCCGTGCTGTGACGACAAAGTCGGGTTTCACTCACTTGGGTGTTTCAGGTTTGTTTCCTGCCCTCTGTATAGAGAGCAAGTGATGGCCAAGAGCAGCAGCTGGAGGAAGCCAGCAGGTCTGTTGTGCTTGCTCTCCAGTGGTGACATTGTCTCCACCTGTGGAAGGGTGTGCTCCATGCATTCTTCTTCCCTCCGCACCCCCAAGTGGTGTGGGACAATTCTGTATTCTGTCAATTATATTTTAAATAAACGCTGATTGGCCAGTAGCCAGGCAGGAAGTGTAGGTGGGACAACCAAATGGGAAGTAGAGGTGGGCAATGAGAACAGGAGAGTTCTGGGAAGGAGGAAGCCCATTCCTCCACAGTCCTGTCTAGACACTGAAGAAGCAGGATGTGACCTGCCCCACTGAAAAAGGTACTGAGTCCTGTGGCTAACATAGATAGGAATAATGGGTTAATATATAAGAGCTAATACAAAGCCTGAGCTAATGGATCAATTAGTTTATAACTTCTGGAGACCTCTGTGTGATTCTTTGGGACCTAACAGCTGTGGGAACTGGGCAGGACAGAAACCCCAACAAGCAGGCCCTCAGTCTACACCCAAGTCTTCACACCAAGGCTGCTGACTGAGGTGATGGCCAACTCACTGGCTTCCCGGCTCTTCTCTTTCCTCTTTCCAGTCCATTCTCCATCTCTCAGAGAGGAGTCAAGCAAGCAGCCATGTGCTCAGTATGATTTGTGAACCTTTGAACATGACCACAGAGGTTCTTAGATGAAGCTGGTTATTCCCAAATTATCCTCATTGGCAAATTATCCCCATTGGACTGGTGAGCCGGCATGCGGGTATATGACACACGCCTCCTCTAGGTGAAAAGCTGACCTTAATTTGCTTTGTCCTTTGAAGAAAAACATTTTTCAAATTATGTTGAAGACTATCCCAGCAACAGCTTAAGGTAATCAGAACAACACTCGGGCTCTCATTTGTTGTGTCCTCAGTGAACAGAGCTTGGGCCACCATTCTCAGTCGTCCTGGAATTACCATTTCAAAGGCTCTAAACATCTCTATCCTCCTAGATTCCCTGCCTTCTCCAAACATTAACTCATATTTTTCTGTCTTTCTGATCTCTAAAGTAGCTTGGAGAAAGCTGTCCTATGTTTGGGTATGTGTGTGTGTGCACACATGCATGCGCTGTGGGTGGTGGTGTATCTTCACATATATTCATTACCGGTGAAAATTTAATGTTATTCTGCATAAACCTTATTTTTTCCATGTAATTCTATCAAAGGTTCCTTTTCCCTGTAAACAGGGACCTGAAGTCTTAGAATGTTCTTTTTGAAATCATTGAAAGTCTCCTCAGTTAAGATGTTCCAAAGCTGTCGGTGAATGACTTCGCATTTATTCCAAGATATGGCTCACCTTGTTTCTGTTTGTTGAGACACTTCTGCCATCTGCTTGGCACATGTTTAGTGACCCAGAGAAAGTTTGGGTCTAGAGATGATGTCAGTTGAAGCTCCAGCTCACCCTTGCTGCTGGTGGGATGCACCCTGGATCTGGTGCTTCAGTCCCCTCCTCTGGGAGGTCTCACAGTTGGCAAGTCTTGTGACTCTGTTCTTTGAGCCATGTGGCATTCTCTTGCATTCTCTTAGCACTGGGAGAAGAGCTGCCTTGCAGCAGCAGCAGGGTTAAAAAGTTGAGGTGTGTGTGTGTGTGTGTGTGTGTGTGTGTGTGTATGCTAACAAGTGGTTTCCAGTACCCATGTCAGGTGGCTCCCAAGGGTCTGTATGGTGGTTGGAAAGAAAATGGCCCCCAAAGGGAGTGCCTCTGTTAGGAGGTGTGGCCTTGTTGTAGTAGGTGTGGTCTTGTTGGAGGAAGTGTGTCATGATGGAGGAGGACTCTGAGGTCTTGTATATGCTCAAGCCATGCTCAGTGAGACAGAACACTCCCTGTTGTTTGAGAGTGAAGATGTAAGACCCCAGCTCCTCCTTTAGCACCATGTCTTCCTTGCTTCCCACCGTGATGAAAATGGACTAACCTCTGAACTGCAAGCAAGCTACCACAATTAAATATTTCCTTTACAAGAGTTTCTGTGTTCATGGTGTAATGGACTAAGTATAATGCTGCAGGTTCCTAAGTGGCTGCAGTGGCCAGAAGGCCATGAGACCACTCTGAAAGTTCCTGAGAGGGGCAGGAAGCAGGCAGTGGGTCCCAAAAGCAGCCAGTCCCAGGCAGGGATGGCATACTTCCCCAAGTGGCTGCAGTGAGTCACGAGGGGCAGTCAGTCCCATGAGGAGAGACAGACAGATGGGCACGCCATGCAGAGTGAAGTTGGATATTTATTTAGTGGGGGTTATAGAGGGGAAAGGAGAGAAGAGGAGGAGGAGGAGAAGGGGAGAGAGAGAGAGACAGACAGACAGAGAGAGAGAGAGAGAGAGAGAGAGAGAGAAACAGAAGGGGAAAGGGGAGAAGTGGGGAGAGACAGAAGGTGCCTCTTTGAGAGGGAGATGGAAAAGGAGGGAGTCAGACTGGAAGCTGAAGATGAGCTTGCCTTAGCAGATGGAGTGAGTGGGTGTGGCTTATCTCTTAAAGGAACAGAGCAGACCATTGCACATGGTATCTTTTCACAACAATGGAAACCCTAACTGAGACAGTCTGTAACTACATTTCCAGGGGATCCAAGTACCCACACACAGACTCAACATGTTATTAAAGAAATAATAAAAATACATGTTTAAAAAGAAGCTGAGGCCAATTCCTTTCTTACCTGCTTCTATGGTGGTATATTATTTGTGTTTTAATAAATAAAGCTTGCCTGAAGATAAGAGGGCAAAGCAGCCATACTAGTGAGCCATACAGGCCAAGGAGTGGTGGCATACACATTTAATCTCAGGATTCAGAGGCAGACAGATCTCTATGAGTTCAAGGCTACCCTGGGCTACACAAGATTGAATCTGTCTAAAAGAGAAACAGCTCACACAAAGCTGATACCAGCACTTGGGATCCCACGCCTTTAATCCCAGCACTAGGGAGGTGGAGACAGGAGCGATATGGCCAGGCAGAGAGAGGAATATAAAGGGGAAGAGACAGGAACTGAGTGGAGTGTGGAGTCTGAGGATTCATGGAGACAGTATCTTGCCCTTTTGGTCTGAAGATTTGGTAGAGGTCAAAGGTCTCTCTAGTGGCTGGCTCCTTTGCTTTTCTGATCTTCTGATTGAATCCCAATATCTGTCTCTGGGTTTTTATTATTCGTGCTACATGCTCCTTCCTGCTCAGCAGGGATAATGGGCTTCTCTCAGACCTGCTCTACGGGTATCGTTGCCACACCTACTTATGCTACAGGTGAAAAAGGGTGCTTCTAAACAGCATAACTTCTGAACCAATTACTAAGTAAAGTAAATTGGAAAGTCCAAATATCCGTTGGCATCAACATGAGACTAGTCTTTCAGCCTCTACTGGTCACAAAAGAGCTACTTCCCAAGCAGAGTTTCACTTCTGTTCTCTCGCCATACTTTGTGGCTGGGGACCAATAAGGGGAAGTGTCACTGTGCGGCCACCAGGCAGCTGCAGCTGCACGCAAGGACACACCGGAATGTGAAAACTGCCAGCAGCACTCAACAAAGCTGACTCCTTCTTTCCTAGAGACAGAACCCCAGGCACTCAGGAGGCCGAGGCAGGAGGATAAGCGCGAGTTAAAGGCTAGCCTGGGATGCGCACACACCCTTTCCAACAAACACCAAACTCTACTCAGTGAGTACCAAATACATGAAAGGTAGCTGTTTCTCACACCTGGTTAATCTCTCCTGACTAGGCAGAGACCCCAATGGGAAAGAAACCTTTTCTTCTAGCTTTAGAATTGAATTTATATGTTGATACAAATATATAGTCTTCCAAAGCCTGTGGGTTTATTTATTTATTTATTTTAAAAATCAAACTATCTGAACACTAAGAATTTTTTTTTTTTAAGGACAACTTACATTGTTTGGATCACCATGTTAATTCTAATATTTGAAGCCATTAAACTAGTTTACCTATCTATGTTCCGATAAATGTTAAGCATAAATGCTTTTGAAAATAGAAAGGCAGCAGTGACTATTTTGGTTCTAGCCCCAGTGGCACATTTTTTTTCCTGCTTGGTCGTTTGTTTCCATCTCACTTCCTCAGCGTTGCACAGGGACATTTCAGTTCCCGTCAACTCTTCCCTTGCCGTCACCTGTCGGCCTGCTCAGATTTCACGAGCGGCTGACTCAGGCCATTGCTGATCTTCCTTGAAATGTAGCTGCTGCAGACATGCTCCGGGTGGCTATTTTTATAAGACCAATCAGTTCACCAAGTCACGAGCACTGACCTGGTTGCTCCACACTAGTACAGGAATGGGCGGGACACAGACATGGGGAAAGGCTAGCCTATGCTGGGCTAGGGAGGGACCATTGCTCCGTCCCTCCTAAGAAATTGAGTCATCGATCACTAAGTCATTTTTTGACAAAATTGTGGAAAAGTCTCTGCTGTGGGGAGTTTTATTCCCGACATTTGTTCTCTAGCAGGAAAAGCCAGCACTGAATTTTTTACACACTGTTCCTTCCTTCGTCTCCTCATTGATCCGTGCCCGCCATGGCGCGTTCATGGAGAGCTGCTGGGGCAGACATCAGTGAACATTAGTCCCACTCTCTCTGCAGTTCCAACCCTCTATGGAAGCACGAAACATGACCTTCCTTGGTGGGCAGACCTCTACTGCACTGCTGTGTGCCTCCCGTTGTTCTGTGAACACTGCTTTCTGCAAAATGTCAGAAGACCTCACCAAGCTGGCCAGGGCAGATGGTCACAAGTACTGCTTGCATTCCTCTGGCTGAACAGAAGTTTTTCCTTTGTCTGATTAGTTGATGAATTTGCATAGATAACCTTTGTCTAGAGATAGTAGGCCTTAAAGTGTTACAAAGTAATTTTATTTGGACTTGGGAGAGTTAAGTTTTTTTTTTTTAAAAAAAAATATTCCCCATCTTACCCCCTCCCCCGCAAAATTAATCAGTTCAGTAGTCAAGGTCAACCTGACTGTCAGCAGCTAAAAGGACACAGTCAATGATTGGTGAGTCAGGAGCAGCTCTGAGGTTTGGAAGTCAGAGAGTGTTCTGTAAGGGAATTCTGCTGCAGGTGACCTATACGCCTAGTGGATGACCTACACACCCAGGCCTCTTCATTTTAAAAATATGCATTTATCTTAGACAAACATGCCCCTCTTTTAAATTCTAACTTCACTAAGCTGCACTGATATAAGCTACCCAAATCATACGAAGCTTATGCCATTGACTTCACAGTCGAAAGCTTGACACCAATTTGAACATTTAATTCTTTAAAATATTCCCTGGTCACATGAGAAAAGTTGAAAAGTAGGACAACAATTTCGAATGAAATAAAGACAACTTACAAAGGTCCCTGTCAAAAGCCATTTGTTTTTTCTTGAGCAAAAGGGCCTTGTGGACTCTACTTTCTTAGCTCTGGAGATGAATTTGGTGTGACAGCTATAGAACTGCATTAGCCCCGAGGTTCTGGGAAAACCGTGAGGTTAGTGGGTTCTTTGAGATGAAGCAGCAAAAGCCTGCAGGGTCTACTTATGATCCATCCATGAAACCGCCCAGAAAAAGGTTATGATGATTTACTCCTAAATACTGCCTGAGAAAAAGACTCCCTTTGGTCTATGACTGACTGCTTCCCTTTCCTCCTACCTTTCTCCAGGCATTCTTTGGAAATATAAAATCTGCTGCAGTTGAGGTAGTTGGGGCCTGTCATCCACCCATAGGACTGAGCCCCTTAGTGCACAAGGAATGGGGTGAAATATTGGAGGCTGGCCCCACAGAAGAGGATACACCCAGCAGATAGAGTGGGTGATGGGACTGGTTTTCTGGCTCACAGTGGTGCCTTCTTGTGTTGCCCCTATCCACTTGGTGAAACGCGAGCTAGGCCTCTCATTCTTCTCCATAATGATCTTCTCTGGCCCCTCCTTTTCTCTCGCCCAGTCTCCCTTTCTTCCCTCCTTTCTGAGACAGATTCTTACTGTTCAGCTCAGGCTGGCTTGGAACTACTCATCCTCTAGTCTCAACTAAGTGACGAGATTATAGTCACGTGCCACAATGCCTGGCCTCTCTCTCTCTGTGTGTGTGTGTATGCTGTGTGTGTATGTGTACGCTGTGTGTGTGTGCATTCCATATGTTAGTGCATGTAATTGTGTGCGGTGGGAGGAGTCTGAGAGGATACCTGCCATCTGCTTTATTCCCTGGAAACAGGTTCTCTCACTGAATCTGGAGTGGATGTAGTCATCTCTCTTTAAAGAGGGCTTTGTTCTTATGATCTAACCAATTCCTAGCCATTCATTAGCCAGTATTCTTTGGACTTAGAAATGCTACCTTATGCTAACAAAATAAAGAAGACTGTGACAGAAGAAGCACTGAATGACACTCTTTTATGTTCGAAATAAAACATAACTATCAAGATCTCACATTATACCCTGGGAGGCCAAAGAGCATAAAGATTTTAAAGACAAAATGAGGATGATTACAGAAGTTTTCTATTAGTCAGGGTTTTCTAGAGGAACAGAATTGATAGAATGAAGATATATTGGGAGAATTCATTGGGTTGGCTTACATGATGTGGGTGGAGTAGTTCAACAATGACTGTCCTACATCAGGAAGGCTGACAGCCTGGTGGTTGCTCCATCCACAGGGCTGAGTACTTCAGCACTCAATCAGGTACCCAAGTCTAGAGAATTCTAGAGAGCTTCAGACCACAGTAGAAGCTTGAAGAATATGGTTCCAGCATCACAGAAGGAATCATCATCATCACCATCATCATCACCATCATCACCATCATCACCATCATCATCACCATCATCACCATCATCACCATCATCATCATCATCATCACCATCATCATCATCATCATCACCATCATCATCATCAGCAGCAGCAGCAGCAGCAGCAGCAGCAGCCGCAGGAGCAGCCACAGCAGCAGCCGCAGGAGCAGCCGCAGCGGCCGCAGCAGCCACAGGAGCAGAAGCAGGGTTGATAAACTCACAAGTTAGAGTGAAGACCAATAATCAAAAAAGCAAAGATTTCTTCTTCCATGGCTTTTATCTGATTCCCTACCAGGAGGAGCCACCTACACTTAGTGTGGGTCCTCCATCTCAGCTGACAACCACGATAGTACCACACACATGCCTACAGGCCAGTCTGATCTAAATAATTCCTCATTAAAACTCTGCTCCCATGTGTTCTAGCTTTTGTCAAATTGACCGTTCAAAATAACTAACACGGGCTGTTTTGTAACAATTATTCTTAGGGCAAGGATTAGTGACCAGAGTGACAGCAGTCGAAGGTTGAAAGGCAGCCCCTGGCGGGTAGCCTTGCAAAGCGGGTGTATCTGTAAGCACACAGTTCACTGTGAAGGCCTGCGGCAGTTCTTGTATAAGCCCACAGTGTGGCAATATTCTCTGATAGGTCTTTTATTGGAGGTGATGTGTGCATGAGTTGTCCTCCTTCATGACTGTGTTGCTCCATTTTGGTTTTGGTTTGGCCCACGTGACCCCATTTTTATTCTGATAACTTTGACTATTCTACTGTGGCTTTAGATATTGTGTTAGGTTTCTGTCATAGTTTAATCTCCTAGAGAGCAACCTTCCTTCCCTTATTTCCAGCTTTTGGTGACCACACTAACATCTCCACAGGCTGTGAACAAGGAGTGTGGCATGACTGGCACAATACAAGCAGCATCAGACTGTGTGGGAGATGGCGTGTGTGTGCTTGGTGCACAGCTGCTTCCCACTGTGGAGGCAATCCCTGTGAGGACATGGAAGACTTCAAATGGTTTCTCTACAGTCCCCGCTGTGACAATGGCAGTTTCAGGCAGATACGGAAACATCTGCTGCCATTCACAGTCAGTTACACGGACTTGTTTGTTCCCTTCCCTAGGCTCTTCGAACTTCTTCCTTGATGGGACTGACGCTGGGTGCTAAGATAAAGCTTAGTCGAATATTTTAAATTGGGATTCTCTTTCTTCTTAGCCTAAGATCTGAAGTGGATATTAATGTGGTTTTGTAAATACAAACCCCACATTGTTTGGACATTCTGATCATACTATAACCCACATGAGGCAGGAGAAGAGAAGTTTTAAAGAACACACTTGTGCTATCAGACTCTTAAACAAATAGACCCCAAATAATTTAATTTCTGAGGAATTTCCTGCAAGGGGAAGGAAAAGGCTCACACCCTCATGGTAGTCAGAGGAGGGATTTGACTCCTAGGAACAGAGTTCACAAAGTTCTGTTTACTGGTCAGACTGATTTTCAGGAGCGACGGAAGCCAAGGCAGTGATGGGCAGGGCCAGCCCTTGGCCAGACCAGCTGAGTCCTGCAGGCCTCCCACCCTCCGCCCTCCGCTCAACTTAGGCCTCACATCAGCTTCCTGAAGGAGGACCTCTTTGTTCTTCCTCTTAGTGTGGCCACACTGAATGAAAGTCTTCACTTTCTATTCACTGCTGCCTATTTGTGTGCATGTGTGTGCTTGTTAAAGTGTGCACATGTATACACACACACACACACACACACACACACACACACACACACACGTGCCACCCGGAGGTCAACATTGGGCATTTTCCCCAATAGATCTGTACACTACTTGTTGTTTGTTTGTTTTTGAGACAGGCTCTCACGATGGAGTCCCGTTAACCCAGAACTTGCTGTTCAGACTGTGTAACTCACAGGTTCATCTGACTCCGTCTCCTAAGTGCTAGAATTAATCATCACATTCGACCCTCTACAATATCACTTTGTTTTCTCTGTCCCTGAGGTCTCTCACAGAACCTGGAGCTCATCAACTGGCTGTCCTGGCTGCCCAGCAAACTGCCTCTTTTCTTTACATGGGTTCTGGAACTGAATTCAGGTCCTCTTGTTTGCTCAGCGTGCCCTGAACCATTTGAGCCATCTATCCAGCCCATTGCCTCTTTAACTGTTTTACAGGGGACAGATCCAGTCTGTTGAGGGGCTGGAGCCCAGGCTTTGGGCTCAATATCTTCAGTAACTATACCACCTCCATTGAACCGGAAGGAGCTGCTGTCCAAGAGAGAGTCTAGTCAATATAAATTAAACCCGAAGTAGGCGCTTCTTTCCCTTAAATATGCAGCCACTCTCCCACAAACAGTTTCAGGTTTTCTTAGGGCAGCGTATATGCTTTTCACTGCTTGAAGAAGCGTGACTCCAGTTCACCCCGCCCACAGCCGGGAGGACCCGCTGAGGTCTTTAAGCACGGCATGTGTTGGACATACTGAGGCCTCATCTTCACACCATCTACCCTCCAGTCTAAGATTACGGAGAGGAGAGTGAGCTAGCATTTTTTCGGGAACACGCGACTGGGTGTGTTCCCGCAGTCCCTGCTGTTTCAAAGGCGCAGTCAGCAGCGTTGGAGTCCTGCCTTCGCGTTCTCAGCCGCCAAGGAAAACACAGCCTACCTTGTACCCGCCTCTGTCTTCTCTTTTAAAACTTTTACTTTTAACATTTACTTTGAAGAGAACTTTCTAGAACATCCGCTGTCTTATAATTATTTGTCTTGCCACTTTTCCAAGTGCAAGCTCCCAACTGTCTCTTGTCAGTCATTACTTCCTGTCAACATGGACATCTCTAACAGTTGGTCAGTTTGTTTTTAACCTGACGGGCTCTTTTCGATAGTATTCTTCTCCTGATGTTAGCCTACTGTGTTATACAATTTAAAAATGTAAACTGTATGACATTTCATTAATATCCTACAATACTGTTGCAACCAATATACTTACAAAAAAATCTTTATTAGAAGATTCAAACTAAAGAAACATCATAGATGCTCCAATTCTGAGGGAACTTAAGAGGTGAGTGAACAGCCACACGTGGGAGGGGGGGAGAGGGACACCCCACTCTCTAGGACCTCCACAGTGGGACAAAACCCCTGGACTCTCCCCCAACTCCCTCGCCTTTTCTAGCCAGCCAGCAGGAGAGTTTCCTGTGGGTAGGCTCCTCTCCTCCCCCTGCAAGTCCAACCCCATCCACCAGACCCTTCAAGGTACTAACCCCACCCCACCTAAGAGCTTGCTACAACACTGAGGGGACCAAGAGAGAGGACCAAGAGAGCGAACCAGGAGAGAAGACCAGGAAAGCAGGCTTTATAGAGACCTCAGAGGCTTCCTGAGACACAGACATTGACAGTACAGAGCAGACCAAGAAAAACTCCCAAACACTCAGACAGCCACTGCAAGGATTGGACCAAGATGCAAAGACACTGCTACCCTCATTTGAAAGAAGAGATGGGCAGGCACCAATGCCAGAATTCATCCAACAACCTAAAAAGCAGCATGGTAACACCAGAACCCACTGGTCACACAACAGGAAGACTTGATCATCCTAACCCAGAAGAAGCAGAAGAAAATGACTTTAAATATAACTTTATGAAAATGATGGAGACCTTTAAAGAGAAAATGAAAAACTTCCTTAAAGAAATGGAGGAAAAGACAAACAAAAATTGGATGAAATTCATAAATCCCTCAAAGAACCCCTCCCCCCCAAAAAAACAAGAAAAAGCAATAAAATAGGTAAAGGAAACAGTTCAAGACTTGAAGACCAAAATGGAGATAATAAAGAAAACACAAACCAAGGAAATTCTGGATATAGAAAATCTGGGTAAATGAACAGGAACTACAGAGACAAGTATAACCAACAGAATATAAGAAAAAGAAGAAAGAATCTCAGTTGCTGAAGATACTATAGAGGAAATAGACTCATTGGTCAAAGAAAACATTAAATCCAACATATTCTTAACCCAAAACATCCAGGAAATTTGGGACACCATGAAAATACCAAACCTAAGAATAATAGGGGTAGAAGAAGAACAAATACAGCTCAAAGGCACAGAAAATATATTCAAAAAAATTATAGAAAAAAACTTTCCCAACCTAAAGAAGGACATCCCTATGAAGGTACAAGAAGCTTACAGAACACCAAATAGACTGGATCAAAAAAGAAAAAGTCCCCTCACCATATAATAATCAAAATACAAAACATACATAATAAAGAAAGTGTTGTGATCTAGCTGCCCTCCCTCCCCCTGACTGACAGTGGAACTTCCTTGTGGTCTGTAATTGACAAGGATGTTTATGTTCTTTCTGACCGGTGGTTTTCCACAGAGGTCAACAGTAGAGGAAACAGTAGAGGAATAAAAGGCTTTAGCTGAGGAAAAAATAAAGGTTGCGGTTCTTCCACCTGAAAAGAAGCCTCCACGTCTCAATCCTGGCACACCCCCTGCCAGTCTCGGCATCCAGGCTGTGCTGGCTGTGGCAAGTGGAGGTCCCATTGAGATCTGGAAAGTGGGGATTTATAAACGGGGTCACTCCATCCACCGGCTAAATCGAGGAGTGTATTGGGGAAGGTAATGTGTTTATTTTATTTTTCATCCCCAGAGATACTCTGAGGGACATTTTCCAAAAGATTAGCAACTATAAAGAGGCGGGAGGGTGAATTGGAGTCCTCAAAAAGTAATTGAAACTTTTAAAGCAACAAGGCACGGAAGTAACAAGGAAGAGAACCAAAGATTTTGTACAAATAATAGCTCAAGTTAGCCCCTGGTTTACTATGGGAGGGGGTTTAAATGTTCCAGACTGTGAACAAGCCAAGTCAGATTAAAAGAAGTATGTGTTTCTTCATCCCCAGAGATGTTCTGAAGGATGCCCTTTGGAAGACTGGCCAGTAGGGAAGTAATAAAGAGGAGGCAGAAGGGTGAATTGAGGGCCTCAAAAAGATAGAATATGTGCAGGTGTATGTTATTGTATTGATTGTGTTGTCTTTTGTGTTCTGGACTGGAGAAAGACCTTTGATTCTGGGAACTGCTAAGAAAGGTACTTTGATTTTAAAATATGGGCCTAAGGATTTGATGCTTTGGAAAAGAGGTTCTGCTTTTGTCTCCACAGAGAATGAGAACCTGTGGATTCATTGCAAATTTATGAGGTTTGATTCATCGAGACCCCCTGAAATGTTGATGTAAAATACCCCCAAGAATGCAGCAGCCCCGCTCAGCAGGAAGTAGCCAGACAGGTTGATGATGCCCAAATTCCCTAAAAGATTGTTAAAGTGGGGCCCCTTCGATGGTTCCAGAGCAGGAGCAGCGAGCCTGCTTTCCTGAGTTCTGCTCCACTCCATGCAGCAGTCTGGACCCAGAGTGAGTACAGCTGGGGCCAGAAGGCAGCTGGAGCAGAGCTTTGCCACCACAGCTACTGCTGCTGGAGTTGCTTTCTCCCAGACTGCAGACGGCTGAGACAGTCAACCAGCTGGCCGAAAGAGTCAGCAATGCTTAGGACATTCAAGATGATCTTAATGGATATATTCAATTGGGCATATTGACCTTGAACAAGTGGCTCTGGTTCAGGAGCAAGTGGACTATCTTTTGGACTTTTCAATGGCTAGCATGTTCTAGCTTTTATCATGTTATGTGCGTTACTCCTGGCACTGTATTGCATGCTTCTGCTACTGTTATGGAACTCAACCATCATATTAGAGGGGTTTGGAATACTGCTTTTGTTAATTTTACCACCCAGTTAGTGCATGCTAGATGGTTGCAGCACTGGTCTGGCTTGCTGGTGCTGTCAGTCCTGGGGATACTTGGTGTAGGGCTATGTGTCTGGGCAGCCACGGACAGGCAATACTTTGGGGACAGGATGCCACCTAAGACAGGGAATATTAGAGGGCTATTCCCCACGACAGCCAAGGTATCCCACCCAAAGTAACAAGATAAGCACCGTTTATTTTATAAAATAAAACGGGAGGAGTTGTTGTGATCTAGCTGCCCTCATTCCCCTTGACTAGCAGAACTTCCTTGTGGTCTGTAATTGACAAGGAGGCTTGTGTTTTTTCTGGCCAGTGGTTTTCCACAGAAGCAGTAGAGGTATAAAAGGCTTTAGCTGAGGCAAAATAAAGGTTGTTCTTCTTCCACTTGTAAAGAAGCCTCCATGTCTCAATAATCCCGGCACCCCCTGCCAGTTTTGGTATCCAAGCTGCAATGGCATGGCAAAAAGAATATTAAGAGCTACAAAGGAAAAAAGTCAAGTAACATATAAAGGCAGACCTATCAGAATTACACCTGACTTCTCAATGGAAACCATGAAAGCCAGAAGGTCCTGGACAGATGTGCTGCAGACACTGTGAGACCATGAACGTAAGCCCAGACTACTATACCCAGCAGAGCTTTTAATCATCATTGATAGAGAAAACAAGATATTCCATAACAAAAACAGATTTAAACAATATGTATCCATGAACCCAGCTCTACAGAAAGTACTAGAAGGAAAACCCTAACCCAAGGAAGCTAATTGCATCCACAAAAACACAGGCAACAGATAACTCCCCATTAGCACAACTCAAAGAAGGAAAACACACAAACACTACTACCAAAAATAACTGGAACCAACAAACACTGGTCATTAATATCTCTTAATATCAATGGACTCAATTCACCTATAAAAAGACACAAGCTAAGAGAATGGATATGAAAACACGATCCAGGTATAGAAGAAACACACCTCAACCTCAAAGATAGGCACTACCTCAGAGTAAAGTGTTGGGAAAAGGCTTTCCAATAAAATGGACCTAAGAAACAAGCAGGTGTAGCTATCCTAATATCTAACAAATAGATTTAAAACTAAAATCAATCAGAAGAGATGGAGAAGGACACTTTTTACTCACAACAGGAACAATCCTTTAAGATGTAGTCTCAATCCTGAATATCTATGCCCCTAATACAAGAGCACCCACATATGTAAAAGAAACATTACTAAAACTTAAATCGCGCATCAGACCCCACACACTAATAGTAGGAGACTTCGACACTCCACTCTCGCCAATGGACAGGTCAAGCAGGCAGAAACCTAACAGAGAAATAAGAGAACTAACAGATGTCATGAATCAAATGAACTTCACAGACCTCTATAGAACATTCCTTCCAAACACAAAAGAATATACCTTCTTCTCAGCACCTCATGGAACCTTCTCTAAAATTGATCACATACTCGATAACAAAGCAAAACCCCACAGATACAAAAAAAAATTGAAGTAACCCACTGTGTCTTATTGGATCACCATGGATTAAAGATAGAATTTAACAACAATACTACTCTCGGAAAGCTTACAAACTCATGGAAATTGAACAGTGAACTACTGAAACACCTCTGGGTCAAGGAAGAAATAAAGGAAGAAATTAGAGACTTTTTAGAATTCAACAAAAATGAAGGCACAATGTATCCAAACTTAAGAGACACTATGAAAGTAGTGCTAAGAGGAAAATTCATAGCACTAAATGCATAAATAAAGTGGAGAAACATCACACTAATGACTTAACAGAACACCTGAAAACTCTAGAGCAAAAAGAAGCAGACTCACCCAGAAGGAGTAGAAGACAAGAAATAATCAATTTGAGGGCTGAAATCAACAAAATAGAAACAAAGAGAAAAACACAAAGAATCAATAAAACAAAGAGCTGGTTCTTTGAGAAAATCAACAATATAGACAAACCCTTATCCAAATTAATCAAAAGGCAGAGAGAGAACATTCAAATTAACAAAATCAGAAATGAAAAGGGGGACATAACAACAGACACTGATGAAATTTAGAGAATCGTTAGGTCATACTACAAAACCTGTACTCCACAAAATTAAAAAACGTAAAAGAAACGGACAATTTTCTAGGTAGTTACCATATACCAAAATTAAATCAAGACCAGGTGAGCAATTTAAATAGACCTATAAGGAAATAGAAGCTATCATCAAAAACCTCCCCCCCAAAAAAAAAAAGCCCAGGGCCGGATGGTTTTAGTGAAGAATTCTACCAGAATTTCCAAAAAGAGCTAATACCTATTTTCCTCAAAGTTCCACATAATAGAAACAGAAGGAACATTGCCAAACTCTTTTTATGAGGCTACTGTTACCCTGATACCAAAATCACACAAAGACTCAACTAAGAAAGAGAATTGTAGACCAATATCACTCATGAACATGGATGCAGAAATACTCAATAAAATATTGGCAAACTGAATCCAAGAACACATCAAAAAAACATCCACCATGATCAAGTCAACTTCATCCCAGAGATGTAGGACTGGTTCAACATATAAAAATCTATCAATATGATCCATCATATAAATAAACTGAAAGAAAAAATGACCATTTCACTAGATGCGCAAAAAGCATTTGACAAAGTCCAACACCCCTTCATGATAAAGGTTTGGAGAAATCAGGGATACAAGGAACATATCTAGACATAATAAAAACAATATACAGCAAGCCATCAGCCAACATCAAATTAAATGGAGAGAAAATCAAAGCGATTCCACTAAAATCAGAAACAAGACAAGGCTGTCTATTATCTCCATATCTCTTCAACATAATTCTTGAAGTTTTAGCAATAGCAATAAAACAACAAAAGGAGATCAAAGGGATACAGATTGGAAAGGAAGAAGTCAAACTCTCATGATTTGCAGATGATATGATAGTATACATAAATGATACCCAAAACTCTACCAGGGAACTCCTACAACTGATAAATACCTTCAGTGATGTGGCAGGATACAAGATCAACTCAAAAAATCAGTAGCCCTTCTATATACAAATGATAAAGAAGCTGAGAAGGAAACCAGAAAAACATCACCTTTCACAATAGCTACAAATAACATAAAATATCGTAGGGTAACACTAACCAAAGAAGTGAAAGACCTATTTGACAAGAACTTTAAGTTTTTGAAGAAAGGAATTGAAGAAGATACCAGAAAATGGGACGATCTCCCATGCTCTTGGATAGGTAGAATCGACATAGCAAAAATGGAAATCCTACCAAAAGCAATGTATAGATTCAATGCAATCCCCATCAAAATCCCAACACAACTCTTCACAGACCTTGAAAGAACAACCTTGAAAGAACAATAATCAACTTCATATGTAAAAAAAACCCAGGATAGCCTAAACAATCCTATACAATAAATGAACTTCCAGAGGCATCACCATCCCTGATATCAAGTTCTATTACAGAGCTACAGGAATGAAAACAGCTTGGTACTGGTATAAAAACAGAGAGGTTGACCAATGAAATTGAATTGACGACCTGGATATTAATCCACAAACCTATGAACACCTGATTTTTGACAAAGAAGTTAAAACTATACAATGGGAAAAAGAAAGTATCTTCAACAAATGGTGCTGGCATAACTGGATGTCAACACGTAGAAGAATTAAAATAGATCCATGTCTATCCCCATGCACAAAACTCAAGTCCAAATGGATTAAAGACCTCAATATAAATCCAACCACACTGAACCTGATAGAAGAGAAAGTGGAAAGTAGTCTTCAGTGCATGGGCACAGAAGACCATTTCCTAAATGGTAGCACAGACACTGAGAACAACAATAAATAAATGGGACCCTCTGAAACTGAGAAACTTCTGTAAAGAAAAGGACACAGTCAGTAAGACAAAAAGGCAACCTACTGAATGGGAAAAGATCTTCACCAACCCCACATCAGACAAAGGACTGATCTTCAAAATGTATAAATAACTCAAGAAATTAAACATCAAAATTCTAAATAACCCAATTAAAAAATGGGGTACAGAACTAAACAGAGAATTTACAACAGAGGAATCTCAAATGGCCAAAAGCTACTTAAGGAAATGTTCGACATCCCTAGCTTTCAGGGAAATGCAAATCAAAACAACTCTGAGATGCCATCTTACACCTATCAGAATGGCTAAGATCAAAAACAATGATAAAAACAAAAGCAATGATAACTTATGCTGGAGAGGATGTGTAGTAAGAAAAACACTCATCCATTGCTGGTGGGAATACAAACTTGTCAACCACTTTGGAAATCAGTATAGCAGTTTCTCAGGAAATTGGGAATCAACCTACCTCAGGATCCAGCAATATCACTCTTGGGCGTATACCCAAAATATGCTCAATCATACTACAAAGGCATTTGTTCAACCATGTTCATAGCAGTATTATTTGTAATAGACAGAACCTGGAAACAACCTAGATGCCCCTCAGCCAAAGAATGGATAAAGAAAATGTGGCACATTTACACATTAGAGTACTAATCAGCAGAAAAAAGATTACATCTTGAATTTTGCATACAAATGGATGGAATTAGAAAACACAATTCTGAGTGAGGTAACCCAGACCCAAAAAGATGAATATGGTATGTACTCGCTCATTAGTGGATACTAGCCATAAATAAAGGATATGGAGCCTATAGTTCATGATCCTAGAGAATCTAAGTAATAAGGTGAACCCTTAGAAAAGCATATAGATCCACCAGGAAAGTGGAAACAGACAAGATCACCTGACAAAATTGGGAGCATGGGGGTGGGGAGAAAAGGGAGGGTGAAAGGGAAAGAGGAGGGGAGAGGGGGAGCGGTGAGGAGAACTTGAGGGAATGAAATAGCAGAAATGGAGAAAGGACAGAGATGAGAGCAAGGAAAGAGATATCTTGATTGAGGGAGCCATTATGGGGCTAGCAAGAATCCTCTCTTGAGGAATTCCCAAGAATCCACAAGGATGACCTTAGCTAAGACCCTAAGCAATAGAGAAGAGGGGGGTAGATCTTGACTTGCCCTGTAGTCAGAATGATGAATATCTTAAATATCACCATAGAACCTTCATCCAGCAACTGACGAAAACAGAGGCAGAGACCCACATCGGAGCACTGGACTGAGCTTCTAAAGTCCAGTTGAAGAGTGGGAGGAATTAGAGTGTGTGCAAAGGAGGTCAATACCATGATGGATTCATCCATGGAAACAGTCTACCTGAGCTAATGGGAGCTCACCAACTCCAGAAGGACTAGGAGGGAACACTCATAGGACCAAAACAGTCCCTCTGAATATGGCTAACAGTTGTATGGCTGGGCAGACTAAGGGGCCACTGGCAGTGAAACCAGGGTTTATCCCTACTGCATGTGCTAGGTTTTTGGGAACCTATTCTCTTTGGATGGATACCTTGCTCAGGTTAGATATAGTGGGGAGAGTCTTGGATCTTCCACAAAGCAATGAGTCTTACCCTCTTTGAGAATTGGATGGGGATGGGGTGGGAAGGTATGTGGAGGAATGGGAGGAGGGGAGGGAGTGGAACTTGGATTGGTATGTACAATGAAAAAAGATGATGCTTCTTTAAAAAATATATAAAGAAAGGAAAAAGCATCATAGAAAAACATAAGGAACTTTGGCTGCTCTGGAAGCCAACAGGTGGTCTGCCATGTCCCTGTCCTCTGGTGAAGCTATGGGATTTTAGACCACTGGTGTCCTTCTGCTGGGCCTTCAGTTCTCTTCCAGAGGAGGAGGCTTGACACACGTTTGAGGCACAGTACAGCTCATGCACTCTAAGACTTTACAGATACAAGTGAAGTTGGAGTCTCTGAAGCTTAAAGAACAGGCAGAGTTGGCATCACATTGTCTAGCTGCTTTTTATAAATGGAAACATTCCAAACCAAAAAGAGGAAGAAGGTTTCTAGCTAAAGATAGCAACACACTCAGAACTCAAAAGGTTACAAGACCCAGGAGGCTCTGCCTGGGGCTGTATAATGCAGTAGGCAGTGCTGGCAAGGATCTTGGGAACTGCTCGCAAGTTGGGCTGCAGCTTTCCCAGTGCTGGGGTGGGGCTTCCAGTGATGCAGGGATGGGATTTCTGTGAGTCCTCACCTGTGCAGGAGTGTGGTTTCCAGTGATGCAGGGATGGCAGTGAGTCTTCACTTGTGCAGGGGTGGAGCTTCCAGTGATGCAGGGATGGCAGTGAGTCCTCACCTGTGCAGGGGTGGGGCTTACAGTAATGCAGGGATGGAATTTCTGTGAGTCCTCACCCATGCAGGGGTGGGGCTTCCAGTGATTCAGGGATGGGAGTGAGTCCCTCACCCGTGCAGGGGTGGGGCTTCCAATGAAGAAGGGATGGGAGTGAGTCCTCACCCATGCAGGGGTGGGGTTTCCAGTGAAGAAGGGATGGCAGTGAGTCCTCACCTGTGCCGGGGTGGGACACTTGATAGTACAGCTGTGGGAATGTTGCTCAGGCTCCTGAAGGTGACCCAGTAAACATCCCCCACCGGACTAGAGTAGAGTGGCACCTTCTTTGGTCTGCCCACTGTGTCTCACCTGGGTTTCACAGCTAGCTGTTCATGGGGTCCCAGGAAAGTCACCCAACACTGAGGAAGGAAGGGAGGACAAGCCTGCATCCCCAGGCATTAGTCTTTTAGGTTTTACACCACGAGGTGATGAAAGGACTACCATGATGTTTTGGGGTCGCCAGAGAAAGGGTGCTACCTGCCAAGGGACTTGAAACTGCATAGTAAGCATTCTAGGCCAAAAAGCCCAATCCAAAAATGCCATAAACACCCCAAAATTGGAGTTCTGGCATTGAGTTTGGGGTGGGATTTTTTATGCTGTGAAACTTTGCTTCATTCATAAAATTAAAACCTGTATAGTTGCCTTCAGGATCTGTGTATAAGGTCTGTATAAAACACAAATAATCCAGGTGCAATGGTACACACATAACCCCAGGGGACTTACTAGCAGGAGGGTTGTCCCAAGTTTGAGGCCAGCCTGGGCTACATAGTGACTACCAGGCCAAGCAGCACTATATAATAAGACCTGCCCCAGTAACTCAAGTAAGAACAGTAGTACTAAAATACTGAACAGACAAAAATTTAAAAATTTCATGTTTATATTTGAATCCTTCCAAAATATTTTATCACACTTATATAAATATTTCAAATGAAGTCTAAAACTTTCTGAAAAAAAAAGTCTAAAACATTCTGGTCACAATTATTTTAGATGAATTTTAAAATAATTTAATCATTAATAATTTTTATAACATCATGGCCACACTAGAACATGGAACACTTAGGCCTGAGCCTAGAAACTTTTGCTAGATTGTCTTTTGACTGCCAGGAAAACTGTCTAAGCCAGTGGTTCCCAATCTTCCTAATGCTGTAATCCTAATTCCTCATGTTGTGGTGACTCCCAACATAAAATTATCTCTGTTTCTACTCTATAACTGCAATTTTGCTACTGTTATGATTCATAATGCAAATATCTGTGCTTTCTGATGGTCTTAGGTGACCCCTGTAAAAGGGTCATTCCACCCTAAAGGGGTTGTGACCCACAGCTTGAGAAAGACACACCTACTTCATACCAGATGGTACCCAGTCAAGCAGCTGCTTCGCCTGACCTTGCAGGCTAGCTCCCTCCCACTTCTCCACAGCTCTCATCTCTGGGGTCTAAGGAGAAATGAAAACTATAAATCCATCTTTGGCCACCAGGTCAAAGGCAAGGTCCGAGCTGAACAGGCCATTGTGATTTAAACACTACAGTGAGATTATCCACACACTAACTGCTTGATTATTGGCACGGTTTTCTCTGGTTTGCTTAGGGGAACCAAGTATTTAAGCCCAATTTTAGGATTTCTATTTTAAATAGTTCAACTTTAACTGTTTAATCAGAGTAAATGAGATATGGTACTAAAAAACAGAATGAATTTGGAAACACTTGGGTTGGGGCTGTGTGTTCTGCTGCAGGCTAAGTATGTGAGCTTTGAATCTCTGGGCTTCCATTTCCACTCATGAAAGCGAAGACAGTAATTGCCTTTCTGTCACCCACGTTGTTGAAAGTGGCTGGGAAGGGGAGCTGTGGCTTGAATATGGTCTGTACCCACCAAGACTTCAGCTGGGGTTTAGTCCTCAGCTTGGTAGTGTCGGGAGGTGGGACCTAGTAGGATTACCTGGGTGACAGGTGGAACTCTCACAAATGGCTTTGCGCCTTTCTCTCATGCCTTCTCACTCCCCCAGGACTGGCTGCATCACCAGTGACTTGTTATAAAGTGGCGAGACTCTTACCCTACAGTGTCTGATCATGGCCTTTTCAGCCTCCAGAACCATGAATCCAAAGTGACCTCTTTTAATTAATTAGCCCAGTGTTGGGTGTTGTCTTATTACAGTAGAAAGTGGACCAAGACCCACTACTGGGACCAATGACTGGCGCATTGCTGAAGCATTAGCTGAGATGGGAGGAAAGCTGGGTGGTGGGAAGATGTTGGGAGAGTGAAGAACAGGCTACTAAAAGCCGATCCTGGAACTACAGCAGCAAGGGCAGTTCCAGTGAGATCCTGGAAAACAGAGAGACCAGGAAAGCCTGGAACTTCTTGAAGATGACTTCGATGACTTTGAAAAGATGCAGCTAAAACCTGGGACAGTAAAGGGAATTCTGATGAGATCTTGGGTAGCAAGAATATCTTACAGGGAATTGGATGAAAGGCCACTGCTGTGATATAGTGAAGGCTTTGAATTCGTGCCCAGGGCTCTATGGATGGCTAACCTTAACAGTGACAATCTAGAACGTCTTGCGAAAGACATAACCAAGTATCAAGCACTCTAGATCTGTGGTTCTCAACCTATGGGTCAAACGACCTTTCCCAGGGGTCGCCTAAGACCATCTGGAAAAACAGGTATTTACATACGTTACAGCTCATAACAGTAGCAAAATTACAGTTATGAAGTAACAACAAAAATAACTTTATGGTTGGGGGGTCACCAAACATGAGGAATTGTATTAAAGGGTCGCAGTGTTAGGAAGTTGAGAACCACTGATCTAGAGACTAGCTGGTTACTCTCTACACCTGTGCTAAGATTCAACAGCAAAGCAATTAACCACCTGATGGGAAAATGTACAGTTGAAGGGAAGCCGAAGTGTTAGCATGAAAAAGATTCTCAGCCTGTGTAAAGAATAAAACACCCTGAAGGGTGTCACCAGCCCACAGGTCACTAAGATTAGCACAGGCAGGAAGCCAGGCTTCTGTCATGGAGAGACCCCAGGTGCACCTGGACACCCAGCCTTGGCAGTGTCCATGCCCACATTGTATTAGTCTATAGACTGTATTACTCAAGGTACGGGGCACAAAGACCTCTACCTAGATCCCAAAGGATCCATCTTGACCGTATGAGGACTGACTGGACATCCCACCTCCCGTATCCACAGCCCTGGTAGGTTTTGCCTTGGTAGGGACCCCATCTAGCTCTGCCTTTTAATAGTTTTCTGCCTGGACGTCCTGATCTTGGATTTTCAAGCCACCAGTACTGTAAGCCAAAATGAATCCTTTACTCGATAGACTCACGTGGAGAAAAGATTTCATTCACCGAGCCAGTTAGTTTCCCTATTTAGCATCCCTTTCCTTTCCTTCTCTTCTCTGTGCTTGAACACAGGGTCTTACACGTGGTGGGAATGTGCTCTACCTCATGTATCACAGCCCAACCTCCCCTGCTGTTCTCAGGGCCTCTTCTAGGTAATGACACAGCCCACGTGTTCTGTTACAAAGAGAAACACATGCAAACAGCAAAAACTGAACAAAGCAAGACCAAGAAAAATGCTCTTAGATTTGTTTCAATTTTGTTTCATGTTTTCTAAAATTCGCAAACAGGGTTTTGTTTTGTTTTGTTTTTCTTTTTCTTTTTCTTTTTACTTTTTTTGCAGAGACATTTTCCAGGAAGTAGTGTGGCTTATCGGGATTCCTCTGGATTCAAACGATCCTCTCTATCTTGTTATCACAAGAGATACTGCAATTTCTTAACAGCTTCAGCATTTGGGAATGTGCTTCTCTTACAAAGGCTGGCCCCTTGCTGCACCAGCCAGCCCTTTCTGTGCGCATCCCAATATGTCGGCATAGCTCAGAGGCAGTTTTGCTGATGCGCAGTGTCTCAAAGTGCAATGCTTCCACAAGCGCAGCATTCCAGAGCAAGAAGATCATCTCCTAAAGGGCTTAAAAGCCCAATAGATAAACTACAAATGGCTAGACAGTATGAACGCTCAGGAGCTGAAGGACCACAGATAGTCCATGGACAGTTCACAATCACTCATCTGGGCTCCAGGCCAGATGCTGGACTTAGATTGCCGGAATCATCCTCTGCTTTTTCTTCTGTGGTAGGAAGGGCTGCACTAGCCCAAAAATCAGTGGCAGAAGTGACGGACATATTTAATGTATGTCACGAGGCTCTGAAAGAGCCACTCCCAGAAAATGAAAAATAAAAAAAAAAAGGAGAGAGAAGGTTTTATCTATTTCTAAATCTAATCAAGAAATAGCCACCATGCAACAGCTTTAAAATGCACAAAAATGAGCCGTCAGGACTTGTTTCTTATTAAGATGCATTTCCGAATGCCGCCTATTGTTCTCTGGGCACTAATGACTCCACATTTAAAACCTGCACACAGAAGCGTCTCTCAGGTTTCTGAGACAATCACTGGAAAATGCATCAGTCTGTGCTTTGCCTAAATGGAGCACAATTATTACCAAGCCATACAGCCTTTTTATCTGTACCAACGCTGCAGGAAATCTCACTGTGTATGTGACCTGAATACATCCTACCTAGTGGAAAATTCCATGAGTGCAGAGCAGCCCATAGCACCCAACAGCTGCTTTGCTTGTCTGCTTCATCCCAGCCCCCCACCCTCCGCCCCAGTCATCAAGCACAAGGGATTGCTAGAAATTGTTTTCCAAATCACTGGGCCTCTTCATAGTTCTCTTGTCATTTTCACCTCCCTACATTAATTCTTAAACAGCATCAGCATCATTCAATTGCTATGATTTCTCCCTGAAGAATGTAAATACTGAAGTAATTTCGGAACCATGTTTTCCAATGGCACACATTGAAATGGGTAACAGAATGTCAAACGCTAATGATACAAAGTAGCCGTGTAAAACAGGCCTTAATAGGTTAAACCAGAGCTCACGAGTGCCGAGTGCCGCAAGGACCTTTGAATGTAGTGACTCAGAGGCTGTTGGCCATCAGAATGTACAGAGAGAAAGGGTATTCCAGGTGCTCTCTCACTTCCCAGCATCCCTCACCAGATAGGGCAGGAGCAAGGAGAGAGAAGGAGATGAGGCAGATAGAGTGCTGGAGGAGACAATGTGTCCAATTAGGACAGCTGTTCAGGATTCAAGGATGACTTAGGAAGTCAACTGTTAAGAACTTGTACATGTGGGACTGGAGAGATGTTCAGCAGTTAAGAGCACTTGCTGCTCTTGCAGTTGGCCTGGATTCTGCTCCCTAGACCAATATGAGCCACACAACTGCCTGTAATCCTAGCTCCAGGGGATATGATGTCCTCTTTTGTCTTCTTTAGGCACTGAATGCATGAGGTACACACACATACATGGGTGCAAAATAGTCATACACATAAAATAAAAAAAATCTTAAAAATTATAGCTTCTAGACAACAGAATTCTTCATTGCATACAAATCAACTATGCCCTACCTTGCTCTCCTTCCTTCTTTGACTTCATTTCTACAAATATACTCACTCCCAGCTCTCCTATATAATCTACTCTCTACTCTTTCAAGTTAGTTGAAATGACCATTAAGTTAATAATGTCCCTGTCATAGTCTGAATGAAAAATGTCCCCCATAGTCTAGGGAATTTTTGAATGTTTGATCTTCAGTAGGCGACACCGTTTGAGGAGGTTTAGGAGGTATGACCTTGCTGGAAGAAGTATGCAACTGGGAGTGGGCATTGAAAGTCAAAATCTTCACCTATTTCTGGTTTGCTTTCTCAGGTTTGTTTTTGCTGTTGGTGATTTCATCTCTTAGCATCCTGTTTCCACCACCATGCTTGCACTCTGGCACCATGGACTCTTATCGCTCTGGAGATGTATGTCAAAATAAACGCTCTATCCCATACATTGACATTGGTCATGGCATTTTATCACAGCAGCAGAAAGCTAACTAATACAGTCCCTCATTAGGCTCTAAATTCTATTTATGATGCATTATGAAGTTGTATATCCTTGAGGAATTTTATAGACTCGTCAAATCTAATGGGTTTGAGTTGAAGTGCTTGTCACCCAGAATATGGTCTCACTTGGTAATAGGGTCACTGTTGATATAATTAAGATTGTCATCAGCAGTGGAGACCATACCTTGCTGTGGCTGTCTGTGCAGCCTGGATTTGAGTCAAAATGGTTTTGACTCAAGTGCACAGGACTGTGATCCATGGCACAGAGAAGAACTTCACTGAGACAGAGACACAAAGCTGCGTAGTCTAACTGATTCAGATGGAAGACAAGAGGCTCTTGGAAAGAACCAATTGCAGACACTAGGAGAGGGATGAGCCTAAGTGCTCAACAGTAGAGGCTGTGGTGTGTGTATGTGTGTGTGTATATAACTGGGGGTTTTGAAGAAACTCAACACAAAATTAGATACTAGAGAAAGTATGTGCTAGTATAGTTACTTTTCTTATTCACACAATTTTGTCCTTGAAGAGCAGACTTACTGGGTACATCGTGTAGGTTTGTGGGCACCCAAGGGAATGCTAATAGAGAGAAAGGATTGACAAGAGATGGGAGATGTCTCTATGAGATGACTTATGCCTGCTGCAAAATCATGAGGACCTGAGTTAAAAGTCCCAGATCTCTGATCTAAAAAGCTGAATGTAGCTTTGTGCCTGCAACCCCAGTGCTATTGGGGGTAGAGGCAGCAGAACTGCTAGGGTTTACTGGCTGACAGCCTAGCTCTACATTCAGGGAGAGACCCTGTATTAGAGGAATAAGGTGTGCAGACAGGAATTTCTGTCCTGCCTGGTCCTGCAGTCGTTCAGTCCCAGAGAAACACATAGAGGTTTATATTAATTATAAACTGTTTGATCTCTTAGCTCAGGCTTATTATTAACTAGTCCTTACAACTTAAGTTAACTCCATAATTCTCATCTGTGTTTAGCCACATCGCTTGGTACCTTTTCTCAGTAAAGCATTCTCATCTTGCTTCATCTGCATCTGAATGATAGCTGTGTCTCTGCCTTTCCTCTTCCCAGAATTCTCATAGTCTGGTCACCTCACCTATACTTCCTGCCTGGCAACAGGCCAATCAGCATTTTATTAAACCAATATGAGTGACAAATATTTAAAGTGTACAACAGCATTATCCCACAGCATTTCCCCTTCTTTCTTTTCAAAACAAGAATCCCAAATCTAATCTCCTTTGTTTATCTTTTTCCTGACCATTATCCATAACAACTTATAACCAATGTTCTAAACAAAGACCAACTTCCATCATCCATTTTTAGAAATGTGGGTCTAGTTTTCTAGTGTACTTCCTACTGATTGGGGATACTGATAATCTTATGGGGACCCAAAGAAATTTAGGATTATGGTCAAGTCTTGACTGGAGTATTTTTGAGGCTGGATCATCTCAGTCAGCAGTCTTAAGGCTGTTCCAGATGTAGAACTCAGAGGAAACTGCAACAGAGGCACTCTGAAATGTTGAATTATCTGGACCATCCGCCCCTATCAGAAATTTTTCTGGGGTCTTCCTTGACAAAACCTTACTTTTCTTCACCCAGAATGAATCAACACCCTCTCATTTTCTGTGGAAATAAAAGCAAAATATCTCTCCCAAAGTAATATATCATTTGACTTAAATTTTGAAGTCAAGTTACTTTTAAAATATATAGGTTGGATTAATCCTGCAGCTGTTGCTCCTTCCTCAGCAAGTAGACAATTAAAAAAAACCATGCAGTAATATATAGTATCCAGATTCTCTATGTATTTTCCATCTTTATGTGACTTTTTAAAACTCTATTTCTTTTATTTTTATTTTTAACTTTTGGTGTTTTGAGACAGGGTTTCTCTGTGTATCTTTGACTATTCTGGATCTCACTCTGTAGACTAGGCTGGCCTTGAACTCACAGAGATTTTCCTGTTTCTGCCTCCCAAGTGCTGGGATTAAAGAAGTGCGCCACTACACCTGTATCTGTTTCTGCATTGACATTGTATAGCCCAGAGTAGCATTGAACAGATCTATCTGCCTCTGCCTCTCAAATCCTGGGATTAAAGGTATGTGTCACCACTTCCTGGCCTCTAGTGCATAATTTTACCTTCTTATCTTCAGGCAAATTTTATTTATGAAACGTAAATGAAATATCACTATATTTCCCCTTTTTGTCTAAAATTAAAAAAGAAGGCTATAACTAATATAAAAAAACTATATGTAATAACTATATAGAATATAAACAAGCAATTAATACATCAACAATGTCTAGTCTATTTGCATTTGACAAATTCAGAGAAAATACTCCATATCTATCCTATCTTGTGAATCCAAATTCTTGTACCTAATTTACTATCGTACCTTACTTCCTGCTTCTGGTAAACAAGGAAAATGATAGCTATCTAGTCTTCAACTCCCTCAGAGACCCAAGAAGGAAATAATATTCACTGAGTAAGCAGGGAGTGTGGACAAATGACTTCCAAAATAATGTGAGAAATGACAGAAACAGCCGGCTGCCTGGAGGGTCACCCAAAGTTCCTGTGCAATGGTAGGGCAACCATTTTTGACCTACAGGCCTAACATATTCCACAGACCTTTCCGTGAAGTAGTGTATTATAAAAGGCAGGACAGAAACTTCCATCTGCAAAGGTGGAAAGTAATAGAGGACATCTTCCTCTGGCCTTGATGTATATGCATAGGCTTGCATGCCTGCATATGCATGAGCATCTATGCTGCACATACACCAAGCAAAGAATCCTTACTTATATACTGGCCATCAGGATATGTGAATAGACTCATGATCAAACAGCAAGTTTGACGCTGACATTTATTTCTGTCTGACTACATGAAATCTGCTGTGAAGGTGTCTTCTCCACAGCTGCCTGCCTTCCAGCTTCAAACATCTAGTCATTTGGTGCCTGATAGGAGATGGTGTATTTAACAGTCAGACTTCTGAGCCTCTACAATACAGTTCCACACATCTCCAAGATGTCCTTCATGTGCTACCTCATGTAAGAGTTTGTCTGACTCATAGAGATTGGCCACCTAAGAAGTCGAAAAGGTAACTGATTATCAGGCTGAATTAGATGGATACTTGATAGTCTCTAACCATTTTATACCAGTATAGGGATAGAATACTGACTTCCTTTCTCTGATGTTCATGTTCGACTCTGCTTCCCTGTCTTTGCAGAGTCCCTTGAGTGCACCAATCCCTCACCTCTTTCCTAAGATAATACTTCTCCTTAGCTCTACTAATCTAATAACTAATCATACAAGTTATGATTTGGTCTGTGTGTTAGTTCAGGAAGTACATGTCAACATGAAATTAAGCTCCCTGGGATTGTATTAAAAGAGGACACCAGGAGAGGCTGGGAGACATGTTAGGCTACAATACAAGCCTGACCCTAAAGAAAGGAGTAAATGAAAGGAGGGAGCAGCCTGTAGGATTGAAAGAATTTCTGGCTTCAGGTGAAAGCCAGCCCTTGGGGCTGGAGAATGGTACAATAGTTAAGGCTGCTTGCTGCTCTTCCAAAGGACCCAAGTCTGACTCCTAGCATTCATATGGAGCGACTCACAACTGCCTGTAACTCCAGCCCCAGGGGTTGGGGCTAACAACCTCTTCTGGCTTCTTTGGGCACACACGTAGAAACCCTCATATATAAACAACTAGCAGCAGACCCTTTCTCTGAGGGGAATGATTGCATATCTTGGTAATGTATTGATTTAAAATTTAGATGCCAGAGGCAATTTTATTTCTCATTTATTGGAAAAATGGCCTATGGCATGACCTCCAAACACTGTATCAGTGCTGATGCTATTTTCTCCTCCTCTCCTTCTCACCCCTGCTCCCTCTCCCCCTCTCCTTCTCACCCCTGCCTCCCATACACTTTTTGGGATATACTGTGGGATATACTGATACTTTTTTTTTTTTAAAGAATGGAATCCATTGAAGCTAAACATTTGAGATTCACAACTTTTCTGAGCCTACTTCCTTTTAAATGGAAGGATCCTATTTTAGTACATTTTTATTAGCCACCACACAAAGCCCACATTCATAATAGGATCTCAAGACAAGTAAATGATATGGTGTATCCCTTGTACCTTGTAACATTGATCACATTTCATGAAACGCCTGTCTTTAATGAGAACAGATATCCTGAGAAATAGGCATTTCCACAGCTCTCAGAAACGAGGATGGGAGACACAAACCACATTGCCTACCATTGTTACATCACTTGGATGGCAATTTCAAGAGTTCCCTGAGGTCTCTCAGCTTGCCAGCCAATGCTACATAGAGAGGATTTGAGAAAACATGTGTATACTTGTGTGTGTGTATGTGTGCGCACACGCACGTGCATGTGTGCATATGCATGTATGTGTAGACATGGTCTCTCTATGCAGTTCTACCTGTCCTGTCTAGCTCACTCTGTAGACCAGGCAGGCCTTGAACTCAGAGATCCGCCTGCCTCTGCCTCCCAAGTGCTGGAATTAAAGGCATGTGCCACCACCACTGCCTCACACATATTCCTCTCTATTCAGAGTAACTGAATGGATGCAGTGTTTTAAAAACCACTGATGTGGGATGCCCCTCTATATGCTGTGAACATGTTTTATTACCATATGTTAATAAAGAAGTTGCTTCAGCCTATGGCAGGGTAGAATATAGCCAGGATGGAAGAGACATATAAAGAGAGTAGGCAGAGTCAAAGAAATGTCATGTAGCTGCCAAAGGAGAAAAATGACAGAACAGAACCTTACCCAGTAGGCCACAGCCTCGTAGTGATATACAGATTAATAGAAGTGTGTTAATTTAAGAGGTAAGAGCTAGCTAATAAGAAGCTTGAACTAATAGGCCAAGCGGTGTTGTAATTAATATAGTTTCTGTGTGATTATTTTGGTCTGGGCAGTTGGGAAATGAATGAGCAGTCTCTGCTTACAAGTCTCCATCTATAAAATGGCACACCAATGGGGGGTAGCTATAGTCACATAAAACCTGAGAGAACTTGTAAAGGAATTGTAGACACAAAAGAACAGAGTTTTAAGCACAACTTTTTGGTAGTTGCATTTTTTTTTCTCTCCAGATAGGCTCTGTTTGCTGGTTACAAGCAGAGACCTGGGTTCTTTATGAGATGGCTTTCTGGTTCAAGCCAGCACAAAGAACTCTGGATTTTTTGGGAGGTCATGCTATGGAGCACTTAGGGTTTGTGAGCAGAGTGCTACAAGTTGCTCTTAATGGCAACATAGACCTGCTGTGTCCCTGGAGCTGGAGTGAGCATGACACGCAGAGATGGTGAATACAGCACCACAATGTTGGACAGGGCAGAGCAAACAGGCAGGGCCACGGATTTGGTCCTAGCCACACCAACTTAACATTTAAAAAAAAAGTTCTCCTGGTTAGACAATGATTAGAGATATGTAGAAAGACAGATTCAGATGAAAAAGACCTCTGAATGGGTCACAGTGTTGGATAAATGTACGTAGGCTTGGGAGAGAGAAGAAAAAGAGTATAGACAGTTATAAAAAGAAATTAATAGTTTTGAAAGCAAAATCTTTAAAGAGACAGTAAAAGTAATATAAAAAATACAGATAATCATAGTTTAAAGGAGTAAAGAAAAATAAGCCATGTAAAGATGGAATAAACATAGACTGGATTATGTACATTAATGTGTTTTCTTTGAATTTTTTCACTGCAGAGAGACATTTGATTCTGAGGGCTACTAAGTCAAACCAACATAAAGATATCTTGACTTCAAAATTTGGGTCTAAGAATATGTTACTTTGGAAAAGAGGTTCTGCTTTTGTTTCCACAGAAGATAGGAACTTCTGGATTCCTTCCAGGCTAATGTGGTTTGATGGAACAAAACTCCCCAAAAGATCTCCATGAACCCTAAAAATACTTTGCCCAACAAACAGCAGGGAGTAGTTTAGAGAAAACTATGCCCAAATTCTCAAAATGATTGTTTATAAATGTTTTGTTTTCATTTAAAGGGGGATATGATATAGGGATGAATACTTGGTATGGATCTTGGTCTATTGATACAGATTTAAGGTCAATTTTATTGCACTGTGTGCATGTATTTCTGCTCTTGTTTAAGGTATTGTGTTTGTGCAGCTCATTTAAAAACGTAATGTATAATTAATAAATACAGAGTTACAGATAGTCTTCTATAATAATCAAACTTTCAGTCATGTTAACTAGGTTTTCTAGATGTACAGATAAATATTTCAGATAGATATGCATTCTTCAACACTTTCAAAGACCTACAGAGTATGGCATTTAAAATGTTTTAAGAACTTAGACTTTTCTTGACAGTGAAACATATCTGCTCCTGGCAGCACCAAATACTTCAGAGAGGTTGATGGTCATTAAAGAGACTCACTATGGAATTTGCCTTCAGTGTGACAAGGCTAGCTATTTGGGTAAGAAACTACTCTTGCCTGGACTGCTTTATGGTATGCTCTATGAACCAGTCATGTAGGACCCACAGAAAAGTGACTGTTGAACTTTCCAAAAGACAGGATGGTCCTTCAGTGTTTCTGTTCCACAGAAGAAATTGCCAGACATTTTGCAGGACACAGAAGAAAGCAACAGATGAACTTTGCCATGACAAGGCAGAACAGATCTGCAAATTTCCTGCTTCATAGAAGAGACTGCCAGATACTAAGGGCCTGTAGGCTGAAGATGGATGCTCCAACATTACAGAAGAACTTTGGGTGACTGTCCAGGAAGTGAGATGTCTCTGTCAGTTCTAGAGTTTTGGAAGTTGCTCACAATGCACTTTCTGTTTACTTAGGTAGTATTATATCCTTCTGGAGTCTTTGAAGAGTTGAAGACAGATAGCTATAGTTATAGTTTTTTTAGTTATGATAAAAGATAAATCAGTTATAAAACTTTAGACTCAGAAAGATAGGATAGATGATATTTTCCTTAATTTGCCAAATGTAAATGGACTAAATATTCTAACTATAATTCTTTCTTGATAACTGTTTTGTATTTGTAATTTTATTATGTTAAAGTTAAAACCTTCCTTTTTATTTAGACAGAAAAGGGGCAATGATGTGGGATTCACCTCTATATGCTGTGAATATGTTTTATTATCATATGTTAATAGAAATTATGCTTTGGCCTATGATAGGGCAGAATATAGCCAGGCTGAATATATATATATTATATATATATATATATATATATATAATATATATATATATAGAGAGAGAGAGAGAGAGAGAGAATAGGTGGAGTCAAAGAGACGCCATGTAGCTGCTGAAGGAGAAAGGTGCCAGAACGGAACTTTACCCAGTAAGCCACAGTTTCATGGTGATATATAGATTAATAGAAATGGGTTAATTTAAGATATAAGAGTTAGTTAATAAGAAGCCTGAGCTAATAGACCAAGCAGTGTTGTAATTAATATAGTTTCTGTGTGATTATTTGGGTCTGGGTGGCTGGGAAATGAATGAGCAGTCTCTGCTTACAAGTCTCCATTTACAAACCACATGTGTATAAGGTCTTGAAGAGGTGAAAGAAACCATGAAAGTTAGCCTCCCTAATAAACCCAGAACTGCTGTCTGGGTTACTGTGGTACCCCAGAGACTTCTTAGCTTATTTACAACTCATTCCTCTTTCACTTGAAATGCTTTTTCAAAAGTCTATATAGGTTTAGGACGTGTAATTTAATCACAGTAAAATGATTAAATTAATGACTCCCCTTATAGTATTAATACCACTTAATTGATCATTTATTGAACATTATAAACATTATTCCAGTATTCCAGTATATTCTATGATGATTTGTTTAGAATTTGTTTTCAATGACTTGTTCTAAATCAAAGACAAAAACCTGTCTGGAGGAAAAAGGCTGAAAACCATTCAAGGGTATGGCTATCATTTATTTATTTTGCATTACAGGGAAGACCCATGCATCATTTTTGTCAAGTTCACAAACTATGAGGCGTCTAGAATGATAATTAAGGATAACAAAACCAACTGGGACCTACAAAAAAAGGTGCATTTTGTTTTTCACAGTCGATTGTTCTAATTTGTTGGGAAATTACAACAAGCAATCATAGCCACTCTGGGTTATGTCTGGGATGACTGTCAAATGTCCTTTGAGTCTCTACAATTACCCCTGCATTATAGCTGTTCTATCTTATGTTCAGAAGACTCTTGTTTATTAAGCCGAAGGGAAAAAACCAAATAATATGCATAAGAATAAATGTAACAATAGGAAATAAAACAAAATTCTGGTATGCAGTTGACTCCTAGTAAGGGAGAGCCCAGTAACTAGGGGCTTTGCTATGCTCAACACGCTATGGAAAGCACACTGCCTCTGAGCATCGCACCAGGTGCCAGGAAGTCACAGCAGCAGCAACCCGCATTCCCCACTGTGCCAACTTTTCTGATCCCGTGACTGTCCTGACAAAACCTCATTAAAGAAGCCATTCTAAGACGCGGAGTTTACTTAAGAAGGGCGAAGGCACTGGAGGGGAAATGGAAGGGAACCACAACACTGACCCTGCTCCTGGGTCAGAGACTTGGAAATAAAGGAAGGCTAATTTCTGTTGGTACTTCTCGGTCCATCACCCACTCACCCCCCCCCCCACCACACCCATTTACACTTTGCTGCTCCTTTCTCACGGCTGCCCTTCATGCACATCCAAATTTGGCTTTGCGCCTAGCGAGCTCATGAGCTAACGAGGACACATCCTGACCTGAGGTGTTATTTGGTTATTCATTGGATGATTTATCCCCTATCAGTCTGAATCACTTCCTCTTCGGGTTTCAGGAATCCCATGCTACCAGGAACTGCTGGTTTGGGAATTAAGATGATCCTGGACTCTGAAAATTCTGGGAAACATCTATAAAAGCTTGGGTTTTTCCATCTTCTATCTTGGGTTCATTCCAATTTCGTAAGTGACTTTCAGCTCTTCTCTTGGTGTTCCGTCTGACACTTAAGCTTTATGGATGCTTTTAAGTGAATTTTCAATAGAAATATATGTGCAATATGTATATCAAATCCATCAGCAATTAGAATCTATGGTCTTTAAAAATGTTTAATTACTACTGATTTATAGTAAAAGTAAATTTAAAAACAGGAGAAAATTAAGACTTATAATTGCACTATCCAAGAGTTAATTAGCATTGATGTGTCTATTTGTGTTTGTATATGTGTGGGCAGGTATGTGTGCAGTTGCACACGTGTGTGTAAACCTGCAGTTGATGGCGGGTGTCTTCTTTGTTTGTGCTCTGCTTTATTTATTAATGCATGATCTTTCCATTTAAGCTAGACAGCTTGACTCAAAGACCCTGCCTTTGTCTCCTGCACGTTGAGATTACAGAAAGCCACAGTGCCAGCCCAGCTTTTCTGTGATTGCTAGAGACTGGAACTACAGACCTCACACTTGATCCACTGAGCCATCTCCCACCGGGAGCATTATGTGAAGTAGCTTTTTGGACTTTTTCTATACACATATCCATATGATTTCCTAATATTGAATTTATATTGCATAATATATAATACTAATAATAAAGGCACCTATCACAAAGTCTTATACTTTTTGCTTATCTTCCATACTTACCATATCAATGAATATTCTTTTACAATATCATCTTTAGTGGTGGAATAGAGAGAGGAGTCATGGGTACAGAGGTATCATACAATATTTAAGCAACATCTACATTGAGCAAGCTGTTTTCAATAACTCAGAATTATACATAGCTTGGCCGGGAGAGAGTAGAAGGAGGGAAGTGAGGGGAAACTGTGGTTGTTATATAAAGTGAAAAAATAATTAAAATTTAAATAAATAAATAGCATCCTCATAAACATCATCATCTACATAATTGTCACTTTAGGATTAGTAGTTGCTTTCTGTCAAATTACCAGACATAAAAATATTGATTAAAGGATGTACATGTTTTGAAAATGCCTTTGAAATGGAGAGGTGGGAATACTGTCTGAGGAAATCTGTTGCTAGGAGTGATAGTCTAGATTTTGAGAAACTTGGGGGAAAATAATGACCAAAAAAGATGTTACAGTTGTCTTGTTTTCTGCGGATAATGAGACAGCCAAAGGAGTATTTGGTTTTGCGGTCAGGTGAGCCTGTCCAAGAAAGATGCACCTCAAAGCTAAGGACTAACACGTGCCCACTAGTGGCTGAAAGAATATAGGCGTGCCAGGAATGTGGAGGGCACTTCAGCGCACTAACAGTGTCCTGTGCCACCCAGGACATGAGGAATCCTTACCCACGGGATCCCAACAGTAACTCTCTTCCCAGTTCATCTTTGTTTCTCATTGACGAGTACAAGCTATTTAAGAGTCAAATACTACTAGCCTGGACAAACTCTCAAAAACTGAGTCAACTCAATTGAACATTTTTGACACACACACACACACACACTACTCAGCATTTCAGATAAGCCAGCGTGTGTGTCATGTAAGAGAGCTTCATTGACAAGTGAAGACGTAAAGGACCACTCTGTTCTCCAGGGCTGCATGTGAGGAGCTTACCCATGGGGAAAACGGGACAAAGCAAAAACTCAAGTCTTCTGACATCCATAAGAGAAGTGAGCCCACAGGACACACTCCTGTCCTGGGATCCGACAGAATCTCAGCTTGTTGAAGCAGAGATCTCCATGGAAACTATTGCCGTGGAAACCATTGCCATGGTAGAGAAACCGCAAGTAGGATGGATGCATTGCTGGAGACTCGGTGGCACAGGCTTGAGGCTGTCTGGGGACTCAGGAGGGGCAAAGGGCTTGTGAGTTGTACTCGCAGGAGCACAACCTACTTTCATAGTAAACATCAAGAGGAAATCTTATGCTTTCAAGCCAGGGCACAGGAAAAGGAACCATTCTGGATGCATCCAAAGGTTCTGTTTTAGCAAGGGCCCCCTCAGAGGATACTACCAAAGCAGGTGTCAACGGACCTGTGTGAGGAGAACCCTCAGGCCATGATGCTCTGGCATCTAAGTAGGAGAAAGAGATGCACAGCCCCAGCCTCCTCCAGCCTTCTGCTTTGGAAAAGAAACATCTAACCCAGATTTATAGCCATCCTGCCTCACTGGGAGGCTGGAGACTGAGAACCATTTGTCAAGATCTCAGTCCAGAGGCCCAGCCTCTCTAAAAGGCAGGCTTATTCACAGAACTGCTGGTCCTCTCTTACCGCCACACTCCTCATTAAGACCTAAAGTGCCGATGTACGGCAGTGATGATGGCCCAGTACAGCATGTTCAGCTATAAAGAATAAAAAGCGTAAGGCGTGACAAACGGTAAAGTGTGATTTGAAGAGACTGCAAGTATCAGAACCAGACAGAGCAGGGCGGGCGGGTCTATTAGACCAGGAATGTAAAACAACTAACACTACGGTGCTAAGGACAATAATGGCTAAAGCAGATAGCATACAGACATAGCTGGGCAATGCAGACAGGGAAATGGAAAACTCAGGGAAGAGCCAAGCACAAATTCCCAAATGAAAAAGACAAAGAAAAAGAGGTCACGGTGACAGAAAGGGATGGTATTGCTGATGGACTTACTAGCTGACTAGGCAGAGCTGAGCAGTCTCTGAATTTGAGGACATCTCTAGAAATTTCAATACTAAAAGACATAAAACACAAAGACTAAACAACCTAACAGAATATCTAAGGAATGTGGGAAGACTCTGAATGATGTAATACACACCTAATTGCAGTACCAAAGAAAAAGAGACAAGGGACCAAAAGTAATATTGGAAGCAACGATGACAGAGATTCATCAGATTATGCATCAGAGTTACAAGACGATGCACCAAATATTACCAGACTTTACATCAAATGCCATGACTTGGTACAGTGTCACTTGAAAATGAACTTGTTTACTGAGAAATATAGTGTCAAGCTCTAGGAGGATATAAATCTTGTAAACTTGGAGAACCCAACCCCCACTTAAACCTAACCAAGCTGCAGAGACAAACAGTATTCAGAGAATGAGAAGGAGGAAAGCATCCATACCTCACCTAGAAGAACGTAACAAAGGCAGGAGCCTATCAGCGCCTCCCTCCATGTACCCAAGAAGTGGAGGGAACTACTTAGAGCACTGTGAGTGAGAAGCAGCCCTAGCTGAGAATTCTGTATCATCCAAAATTATCTCTTAAGAAAGCAGCAAGAAATGAAGGCCTCATGAGCAAACAAAAAATCAAAAACGTGTGCACCTGACTCAAGAAATATTTTATGAGGTTATTTGGAAGCCATGGGCATAGTTCAGCTGGTAAAGTGTTGCCTTGTCTGCAAGAAGCCCTAGGTTCAGTCCCCACATCACCTGTGTATATAGGTGCTGTATGACTGCATGAGCAACACTTGGGAAGTGAAGATAGAGGGGTCAGAAACTCAAGGTCATTCCCAGTAATGTCAACAAGTTGGAGGCTAGCCTGGGATCTCCCATATTAGGGGAGGTGTTGGGATAGAAGAAAAAGAAATATGTTAGAAATGTATAGATGCAGAAAGGAAGAGCTTGAACAAGGGTGAAGTGAGCGCAAGCCCAAAACTCATTTTCTATTCCACCCTTTCAAAATTGATTTTACTATTTCTAATTGTTTTAATAGATAACAATTTGAAATTGTAACAAATATGTATTTGATTGTGTGTATGTCAAATATATATGCTTACGGCCACAGAATGCTTATGCTTAAGTGAAATGAACTAGAAATGATTGAAGGACAGAGGTAAGAATTAGTATCCCTTAGTTATTACGAGGTCATCAAATATCATGTGGTACAGTCTCATTTGAAAATGGACTTGCTTACTTGGAAATGTATATTGTGCACTCCAGAGCACACATTTAAAGGGTGTATGGATGGCATGCATAAAATGATATGCTAAGAAATGAGAGAAAATATATGTATGTAAAATGTTCAGTTAAACCAATACAGGGTGTGATAATGCACACTGCTAATTCCAGCTCTCAGGAGAAAGAGGCAGGAGTATTGTGGTGGCTTCTGCCTAGCATGATCTATGTGGCAAGTTCTAGGTCACTTTGAGGCTATGTTTCCAAAGGAGGGAAAAACAAAAAGCAAAACCACTAACAATAAAAGCATTTTAAATCCACAATCAATGAAGTGAAAGTTAAAAGTAGGAACAAAATATGGGTAACCAGCCAAAAACAGTAATGAAGATGGTAAATGCGGACTCAGATTTGCCAACATGATTTGGGCTGTCAGTGTTCTGATCATACCCATTAAAATACTGGCAAGTGGAGGGGGAAAAGAAGCATATGCATTTGTAAGGAAATGGTGGTGGAGGGGGTAGGGGAGAAATCAGAGTGGAGTGAAAAAGAGTGGACTTGAGCAAAAACATGTTGTATGCATGCACAGGATTCTCAAATAAAACAGGGCAACCTGTCACACTATATGTTGTCTACAAGAAATTCAGTTGCCATACTAAAATCATGCACAGATGAAAGGAAATGAATAGGAAACCGCATGCCATGCTAGCTAACACGCTCAAAGGAAAGTGTGAACAGTTATGTTCATTTCAGAATATAATTGAAAGTGGAGTGGGGAGATTATACCCAACCTACATAAGGATGCCACAAGAGCAAAAACTATAGGCTTATGGTTCTCAGAAGCAGCGGTGTAAAAATCCTTAAACATTAGCAAAGCAAATGAGGCGATGTGCGACAAGTTCTGCACCTCAGCAGAGTCTCAGAGAGGCTGTCTCAGCTGCCCAAGGTGGGTCACTGTCCTCACCAGCAGCAGGCTAATACTAGACTAAAGAGAAAAAGGATCACATGGTCATAAACGCAAGAAATGTGTTTGACAAATTCACATCTGCAATAAAATTGTCGGTAAACTGGAGGTTCAAGAAATGGCTCAGCAGTTAGGAGTTTGATTTTAGCACCCACATGGTGGCTCATAACCATTGGTAACTCTAGTTCTACTGGATCCTACCCTCTCTTCCGGCTTCTATGGATACCAGGCACACAGGTGATAGACAGACATAACAGGCAGGCAAAACACTCATTCACATGATTGATATAACATACAAATAATTTTTTAAACAAAAATATTAAACACTCTCAATAATATCAGGAACTCCCTCATCTTGATCAACAGTATCAACCACAGATACAGTGGAAAGGTAGTTATGAGAGTAATTTAAGGAGAGGAGTCAATATATTAAAAAAAAAATACATTGTAAGAAATCCTCAAAGAATGAAATGTTGTTAAAAAAAACACTAAAGCAAACATCAAGGTTAACAGTGAGAAACTAGAAGTTTCCCCATGCCGTACACAAGCAAAGGCGAAGACTTCACAGTTCCCTTTTCTTCTTGGTCTTGTACTGGGGTTCTAGGAATGTACTGGGATGGGCAGAGCAGTTAAGGGTACAGGAACCGGAAAGAAGAAGCAGCAGTTCACAGATGACATAGACCACACACGGAGAATTCAGGGCATGTGGTACTGTAACTCAGTGGAAGAGGCTTGTCTAAGTGCCTAAGACTGCGGATTCCACCCCCAGCACAAGCTAATGAAACAAACTAAACAACAAAAGGGAAGGGGAGGAGGCAGGAGGAGATGTGAAGAAAGAGGGGAAGGGAAATGGGGTTGGAGTGGGAGGGAGGGAAGAGAAAGTAATGATAATTCCAGAAAGGGATTTCTGGAATGTTAATAACCCTAAAATATCCCATTATTAATGAGGTCGTATCAGTCAATCAGGCATCTTCTAAAACTGGCGCTTCCTAATTGACACCAGCTAAATGTGTCAATAACTGAAGTATTTCTTTGATGATCAGACAGAATTTGCTAAGTTACTTATTGTATTTAAGTCTGCAGCTTGTGGTAGCTGAGACCATGAGAAATGCCAAGGATAGGTTAGGTATTTGTGGTGGTTTGGATAAGAACGACCCCCACAGGCTCATGTATTTGAATACTTAGTCACTAGGTGACGGAGCTATTTGGTAGGACTAGAAGGATTTAGGAGGCGTGACTTTGTTGGAATAGGTGTGTACTTGTTGGAGGAAGTGTGTCTGTCACTGGGGGTTGGCTTTGAGATTTCAAAAGCCATGCCGGGCTCAGGTTCCCCCAATCAGGGTGTAACTGTTACTGCTCCAGCTCCAAGCTTCCCACCATGATGATAGCGGACTAAGTCTCTAGACTGTAAACAAGCCCCAATGAAATGGTTTCTTTAATGAGAGTTGTGTTGGCCATGTTCTCTTCACAGCAACAGAACAGCAGCTAAGCATTGTTAGCAGTACCCTCCAGTGCAGCTTATCAGCTAAGGGAACAGCCACTGAGGCCGGAATAAACAACAGGAAGACTCAGGTCCTAACGTTGGAGAAGCAGGGCTTCCATCCTGGGCACTCGATATCTGGGTCCCCGTGTTTAAGCCTTCGCTACAACAGTGTAACCACAGCAGAAAGAACTCAGCAACCTGCAACACTCGTCTGCCAGCCACACTCAGTAAAGGTGTTTGTTTCAATGACCGTAAAATGGTCCCTGTGAAAGGTGTTACCGTGAAGGGTGGGTTCCGGAAATGCCGACCTAGAGGAGCAGTAGTACGGAAGTGCTTTGATGACGCCTGTATGCACACAAGGGTTCCCATGCTCCTACCCTGAAGGGCTTAAACCCTCGAGCTTGTTCAGTCCCTATATCCTCTGTTCACAAGTGACTCCCACTGTAAGTACTCAAGATACTTAGAAAAATTCAGAAACTTACAATGTGATGAACTGATTCATTTGAGTTGCTCTGCAAACAAAATAAAGGGAAAGAGTATACCAATTTTTTTATGCTTTGCCTTTTACACTTAAATATGTGCCCAATTTTGAGTTTCTTTTTACCTTCACTTCTCTTTTCCTGTATCCCGGCTTCCATTTGCGGCCTTGGCTAGCCAAGCGCTCACTGTGTCGCCAAGGTTGGCCTGGAACCCACGGCCAGCTACTTACCTCAGTCTCCCAAGTTCTAAGATGAGAGCCATGAGGCAGCTTAGGAAGTTCTTTATTTGGGGAAAAGTGTAGCCAGCCCCTCCCAGTTCTTAGAAACAGGAATGTTGTTTTCGGATGCATAACCCATCAGGTGGAGAGGGTCCGGTGGGTGAGGAGCAGGAACCCAGGAAGACAACTGGGAAAGCAGGTAGGGACATTACCTGGGGTGTTGGGGAAGGGCTGGCCGAGGTGGGGGTATGTGATTTTGTATATCAAAGCTCCTGAGTTCTAGTCTAGCCTTCCAGACCTGCCCAAACCCCTTTTGAGTTGATGAATAGTGTCAGATACTGACGTCTTTTTTCGAGTTTTATAGGAATTCCTGACTAACAATTGTGTCCCACCGAGCCCTTAACTAAGCTGTGCGTGTTTCCATTTGATTGTGACTGCATTCTGGGTCGCTTCCAACCACTCTAGGTTGCAGCTATTCACGGGACACCTGAGTAACTGTGAGGTGATGAAGTGTGGCACCTCACATGATACACGGCTTTTAAAATAGACAGCGTGACATAATGCAACAGCTATGACCCGACTTGTGCTGGAAAATATCTCTAGAGGAAAACTGACGATGGCTGAAAGGTAGCCAGTTTAGAATCTAGGCCGACGCGCTGGGGCAAGAAAAGCAAGGGAAAGGAAGCTTTTCGTACTTCCGTCCTCCACCCCCCTCCCACCCACCTCCGCCGCCATCCCTGAGAAACAGTTCTGAAGCCCTGCAGTGCTTTGTAAGGTGCCACAGGAGAGGAACAATGCAAGACAAAGCGTTAGGGTTTGCTAAAAACACTAGAGCCCCCAGGAAAGCTCGTCGGTGAAAAATTAGACGCTCTCTTGACATTCATTTATCCTCCATTTCCAGAAACTTCCAGGTCCATCTCAAATGTTTAAGGATGTCATCCCTTTTCAGGATGACAGGTAAGGTTCTCCCGGGGTCCCACCAGCAACTTGGTTGATTGTCCAGCTTCCAACGCTGTCCGAAAAGATTGCGAGTGGCAACTCATCCCCTCTCCTACCAGTAGGTGTCAGCACCAACCCTGTTCATTCATTGCAGCATGTGCTAGAACAAGCCGAACTCAGGTTATTTGCTCACCAGCCGTAGCTTAAGGACAAACAGTAGATCTAAAATGCTATTTCTAGGATGTAGGCAATTAGAAGAGTAACATTAAAGACCCGACGAATCTCTTGATAATTAAGAGGCTGGAGGAACTGCCCACATTTGGAGACGGTGAAATGCGAAGTTGAAACCTTGCTCACTCAGAGTAATTTTCTGTGTTTCTGAAGAAAATAAGAGCTTGTTGTTAGACACGAAAATTCTTATTTTATTAAGTTAAATGTACATCAGAAGCCACGATAGCTTTTTTTGTTATTTACATTGGTTTATTTATTTGTGTGTAGGTCGGAGAATGACTTGCTGAATAAAATCCCATTGTCTGGACAGGCCACAGTCTATCTTTGGTTGCTTCCAAGTTCTGGATCATGAATAAAACTGCTATCCATCCACATCGATGGGTGGACATAAATTTCCAAGTCCTCTGAGTAAACACAAAAGCATGATTGTTGTAAAGTGTGGGTGTGTTTGTTGGAAGCTGCCAAACTTTTAGTCCGCCCACAATGGATGAAAGGGGCTGCTCTTATCTCCAGTGTCGAGTAATGGGTTTGTACTTGGCCATTCTCATAGAAGCGCCATAGGATCGTGTTGTTGATTGGATTTGCATTTCCCTGGTGGCAAATCACACAGCATCTCTTGCTTTCCATCTGAATATCCTCTTGGGCGAACTGCTAAAGTCTGCCGACCTTTTAAGTGAGTTCTTCATTTTCTTACTCTTGACATTTAAGAGCTCTTGGTGGAGTCATGCCAATAAGATGACGTCTTTAGTGCCCACCTCCTCCCACAAGGACAGCTAAAGCAAAGAATAAATTGTCACCTTCTGACAAACCAAATAAAGGACGGTGTCTGTGACCATCAGAGGACTGGACCCACCTTGGACACTGACAGGCCTCTGTGGTCCTCTGTGGTCTCTAAAGCTGACTGGAATCTGACAGACCCACTGTCTCCAGAGGAGGAGTTGGTAGGCGTGCCCTGCTTCCCGGGAACAGTGTGAGAACTCTGCTGTGGTATCGTGGGACCAGGACCACGGTTAATGAGCCCTCTTCTGGAGACAGGAGCCACGGCATGCCTCCACCTCTGCACCATGCCACCACGGAAACACCCCCACCTGGTGGCCCACCATTCCCACCACCAAACCACTACATCATCACATTGTTGGGGACTAAATTGCACAGTTGCTGCACCTGCCCCTCCCGGCCACTCTCACTCCTCCCTCGCCTTAGATACAGCCGTGCCCAGCACCGAAAGTCTCCGGCTGTGATAGTGGACCCACTGGCTTTGTGTAACTCTGCCACAGTTCCTTCGCCTAAGCGAACACCCTATCGCCAAGCAACTACGCATGCGTTGTTACGTATTCTTCATGACTTCACGAACTGACCCCCTCGTCCTTGTCCAATGCTGGCTTCACACCTAACCTTTCTTATTCAGAATTTGCCTTGTCTGAAATTAATACAGAGGTGTAGAAGGATCTCCTAAAATTTTTGTCTCCACTTATTCTTTCTCTGACTCCCCCCTCATCTATATCCAGTGTATGGCTTAGGCGCTTTTCTTTCTTCCTTTCTCTTTTTTCTCTCTTGGTTTTTGAGACAGGATCTCTCTCCATAGCCCTGGCTATGGCTGTGAGAGCTTCCTCTTCTGATCACCGCTGGTTGCCCACACGCCACTGTTGAGATGACAAGTTACCTTCATCCCTACTGTCTATACAAGTCTGCTGTTTTTCTATGGCTTTTATATCACAGGATTTGATATGAAACAAATTGTGTCACTCTGAATTATTACCACTTTACTTAGATGAAATTCAAAGCCTTAATTTTTTAAAAATGTGCATGAGTGTCTTACCTGGATATGTGTCTGTGTACCACATGCAAGCCTGGTGCCCACGGGGGTCAGAGGAGTCATGTGATTTCCTGGAACTGTATTTACAGATCTTTGTTAGCCACCATGTGGATGCTGGGAGCCAAACCTGGGTTCTCTGGAAGAGCAGCTGAGGTTTTAACCACAGCCATCTCTCCAGCCCTCAAACAATACCTTTCACAGGAACGCTTGTGAAGTCTCTCCGCAGGCGCATGCTCTCTGGCGACAGGTTTTCTGTGCTGTGCCCATGCCTTCCCACTGGCACAGAGGGACTTTACCATGTGTGGCATGTGTCTACATTTTCTTCAGACTTCAGGAGACATTTAGCAGTCAGTTCTAGATCATAACAATCTACTCACCGCAGTGATTCTTACACTGTTACCACAATGGTCTCACCGCGGTGAGTCTTACACTGTTACCATGGTGGGCTTACCGTGGTGATTCTTGCATTCTGTTACCATGGTGGTCTCACTGCAGTGATTCTTACGCTCCGTTACCACGGTGAGTCTTATACTTTATTACTGCGGTGGTCTCACCACGGTAAGTCTTACACTCTGTTACCACGGTGATCTCACCTTGGTCAGTCTTACACCCCATTACCACGGTGGTCTCCCTCCCTCCCTGGCTCCCTAGGAAGGACCGCTGCTCCCACACAGAACTTGACATCCTCTTGTCCTGGGAACTGGAGCCATCTTCCTTCCCTCCACCCTGTGGCCTCTCTACAGGAAAGCAATCTTCTTCAAGCCACCTTGGCCCTTTCTCGGCTTCATTCTCTAATTCCCCTTAACCCACAGCATGTCTCACCTTCTGGATTTCTATGTTTTGTTCACTTCTCTGGTTTCTGTTTATTTCCAATGCCGTATTTTTTATTCTTGTTTTTTCTGTTTGATCATTTCATACAGGGTGCCACTATGTGGCCTTGAACCCATGGTCCTCTTGCCTCAGCTTCTCAGGGAGTGAGTGTCTGGGTTATAAGCATCAACCACCATGCTTACCTTTTGGTGCGGGAGTGGGGGTTTGCAGGTGTTAAAACTAACTTTTTCTTTGAGAAAAAAAGGGAATAGTAGCACAGACTAAAATAACGATTATAACACATATATTCCAAATATTATTCCCTACCACATATTATAGGTTCCTATGTCAAAGATGACAATCAGCTAATTATTTTTGTCTCCTTAATGGACTTGTCAAATATCAGCTTAGAATAGTTATTAAATAAAATGAAGGGTTTTTTTTGTTGTTGTTGTTGTTTGAGACAGAGTTTCTCTGTGTAATGGTGCTAGCTGTCCTGGAACTCACTTTGAAGACCAGGTTGGTCTCGAACTCACTGAGATCTGCTTGCCTCTGCCTCCCAAGTACTGGAATCAAAGGTGTGAAATGAAGTTTTAGTAAAGTAAAAAGCAGCCTAGAAATCCAGTACATTTCCCCCTTTTCTTACGCACTCATTCTTTTCTTAATAGTTATCAGAGGACCTTGTTTTCTTGGTGTCCTCCATCCCCTGTGGCCTTGCACTCTCTCAGCCTCTTCTGTGAAAACTATGTACTGTTTGCAGACTTGTGTCCATCCATGTGGAGAGGCCATGCTAATCTTCTCTGTATTCTTCCAGTCTTAGCATATGTGCTGCCGAAGCAAGCACAAAAAAAGGCTCTCTAAATAATGATTGATGCACACATGAACTCACAGAGACTGAGGGAGCGTGCGCAGGGTCTGCATGGGTCTGCATCACACGGGATCCTAGAGCTGGAAGGAGTGGACACATGCCCTCATCTCTAGTCCTGAGCTATCTTCAGCTGATCACCACCTACAAATGAAAATTTAGATGCCCAGCATAGATGGTCAATAGGAAATGAATTCAGTAACATCTTTGGAAGTTCCTTATCTCATAAAATCATATCAGGACTATTTCTTTAACACAAAACAAAACAAAAATTATCATTTTTATTTTTTATTCTTATTTTGTTTTACTTACCTATTTTTCCTTCTCTCTTTTTACCCCACAGGTCCCTTGCTTATTATGGCTCCCAGTTTAGTGTTTCTATGGGGTTTCCTAAGTGCAAACAGGTGGGCCTGTGTTTCTTGTACCTTCTCGGTTCTTTTCCTTCTATTGGTTTATTTTGTCTAACGCTGATGTGTTGGTTTTGTTTTATCATATTATGTTTTGTTATAATTCCATGGAAGCCTGTTTGTTTTCTAGTGAGAGACAGAAAGGGGATGGATGAGGATGGAAGAGAGGCCGGGAGGAACTGGGAAGAGTAAAGGGAAGGGAACTATAATCTGAATACAGTATGTGAGAAAAAATTATTCAATAAAAGGAAAAAGGCAAAAAATAATTATTAGGTAAGACTCAAAGTTTGCTGCTCACAGACTTTTAGGGTGATGCTGGCTTACCACAGTTGCATGAAACTCTCCCCAGAGTGTCTTCACAGCCTTTCATTCCCATTCCATTTTGTCCAGACATCTAACTAACACAGGACTCTGGAACCAGTCTTTCCCTTCAAGGAACTCCACATCTCTGCCTCTGCACACCACAGTAGACGGCATGTTGTTTTAAGGGCCGACTTATTCTTGACTACTGTAGTGGTTTAAAAGAAAATGGCTCCCAAAGGGAGTGGCACTATTAGGAGGTGTAGCCTTATTGGAGGAAGTGTGTCACTGTGGAGGCGGGATTTGAGCTCTCCTCCACTCAGGCTATACCCAGTGACACAGTTAACTTCCTGTTGCCTGTGGATCAAGATGTAGAACTCTCAGCTCCTTCTCCACGGCGCCATGTCATGCCATGATGATAATGGGCTAAACCTCTGCACTGCAAGCTACTCAGTTAAATGTTTTTCTTTTTAAGAGTTGCCATGGTCATGGTGTCTCTTCACAGCAATAGAAGCCCTAACTAGGAGAATTACTTACATGGTGGAAGTTATACCTGAAATGTCTTCCCCAATAAATGCTTTCCTGTGATGACGTCGGCTGGTAGCTGTTCACTAACCTGACCTCAGTCTACCCAATCACGTTGTTCAGCTAACTTTCAGAGTCTTTGAGTGATCTCACTCTGTTTGTCTTTGGTCATTTTATTGCTTGTTTTGTAACTCCACCCACTGAAATAGTAGCACGCCCGTCAAGCAAATCAAAAGTAAAAAAAAAAAAAAAAAAAAAAAAAAAAGCCATAAGCACATATTCAGTGTTCATTGTTAAATCTTCTAGCAAATTGGGTCAGAAACGCCACACCCCAGTAAAATTTTCACATCATGGCTACTGTGACACAACAAGAAATGATTTGGGTCTTTGTCCCCATGTACTATCCATATCGCTTTTCTGGAGCATAGCTCCCCACACATGAATGTTTGGAAACAGAAGCATCTTTATGTACAGCAAAGAAGGGACTGACAGCAAGGGTTTTAGATGCTGGTTAACAGGTGTGATGGTTCAAGTGGGAACATCCGCCACAGGCTGCTGGATCCCAGTTGGTGATGCTGTTTGGGGAGGCAGAGGAGGTGTGGCCTTGCTGGCGGACATGTCACTGGACAGAGGCTCTGGGAGTTTTAAGATGTGTGCCATTTCGAGTTTCCTCTCTTTGTTTCATGTTTGCTGTTCAGGATATGGCCTCTCAGCCTCTGCTCCAGGTGCCATGCCTGCCTGCTGCCAGGCTTCCCCGCCACAATGGCAATGAACTCCTGGACGTCCAGATTATCCCTTCCTTTTATAAGGTTGCCTTGGTGGTGATGTTTTATCACAGCGATGGAAAAGTAACTAAGGCACCAGGGAACCAGCTATTGATTAGAGGTTCCCTGACCTGAAGGAGCTGGTAGTTGATTGAATAACTATTGATCATTATCTGTGATTTGATTAAACTTTATTATGCACTGATGCTTCTGCAAATACCCCAAGAGGACACGGAGACTTTGGGCCCATTTCCTCATATCTTACCACTGGCATCTCTATCTGAATGCTATATCCCTTAGTAATAAATGGGTAGATGTAAGTAAACTGTTAAGTTCTGAGGGCCATTCTAGAAATTGTCTGAACCTGAAGCAGGGAGCATGAGAAGTTCTAACATATAGAAGTTCTGAAGTTCCGAATCCCAAAATAGCAATTAGCATTTGAAATATGTCGGAGCCTTGAGCCTTTAAACTCTGGGGTCTGACTCTAACTCCAGGTAGATAGTGCCAGAATCTAATTAAATTATATGACATGCTGCTGGAGGTGAGCCAAAGAATTGCCTCATGTGTCGGGACACCACCCCTGCACGATATGGCCTCAGAAGGGATGTGCTAAGCAGCAAGGTGCCTGTGTGAGACAAGGAAAAGTTTCTTTCTTTCTATTACTACAGGTAGTTGGCTTCTAGCTACCAGTTTGGGTTTATACAACGAACTACTCTTACTATTATTTGGTGATATCTCGATGGTCCCAGAAGGAAGGAGACAATTACCACCTTGTAGTAGGGAAATGAAGATAAGATGAATTCAAAGGAAGTCAGAACATTCTAGCAGTTCCTGTGCATGGCCAGGTTCTCTCTGAGTAGCTTGTGGTTATGCTTTGGTGGTTTCTACTTCTCAGCACAGAGGATTTGCTCCCTGACCTGTTCAGCTAAGTTTAAGTTCACTTTCTCTGTTGTGCTTCGTGAACACGTGTGGCTAATTGCCTCTAGCTATTATTAGGGTCCGGGGAGTCTGTCTTGACAAGACGCCTGTGCCTTCATTCAATTCACAGCTAATTGGGAGCCTTTCATTTATAGCCAATTATAACAGTTAATTAAGCTTCAATTACTTGATTTTTCGAAACCTTTTTTATAAGATGAATAGGAAGTCGATTTAATAAAAGAAACAATGTCTTCTTTCTCTCCTATTATCTACAGCTTCATTTTAGAAGAGACTCTGAAATATGAAAACTACTTATTTTCTTGTTTTGTGAAATTGCAAAGGGCTTTTCAAATTCTTTAAGTGATTCTATTCTGAGCCATTTTTAGGCAGGGACTTCACTAAATGTAGAGCATGCCGTTTCTGACATTGAGCTGATTAAGTCATGAAGCAGGAGATCATCTACATAATTATTATAGGGAGCAGAATCTATTAACACATTTCAAACGCAGCATCTACTGCTGGAGATGCAAGGCTAAGGGAACAGTTACAGTTGGCTGGAGAGCGAAGGCAGAAGAAAGGGAAGATTTCTCACAGGAGGAGAGAAGTATGAGGGTTGAGAAGGCAGTTTAGGTAGACAGAACAATGCTGGCAAAGGAGTGGGGTGGGGTAGAGTAGACCCCTTGGGGAACCTGGCTCAGCTAGGTATTGGACCATGTGGAGGAGAATGACTGAGCCTGCCCCTTGGCTTCCGTCATGAGCACACATTGCGTTCATGCCAATCAGCATGAACTTGATGCTCTGGTCTGTATGGAGCCACAGGGACCTTCTACACAGCGATGTCATTGTCAACGTGGTGCCCAGAGAAACTCTTGGGTGGCGTTGCTTACAAGGATGGTTTCAGGCTGTCATCATGTGCATGGACATGAGCGCAGCTGAGCAGGTGGCCGGCTATGGGCCAAACGAAGCTCTTCTAAGAGGGAAGAATGGTGTCTACATTTTAAGTGGCTGAAATTTTCAAAAGAATAATAATATTTTGTGACATTTAAAAATTATATGATACTCAAATAACAACACAGGAAGCAAAAATTGAGCCGCTGTTGTATGCCAAGCCCAATTTTAGGCTTCTGGGATATTCAACAAGGATATCTACTATACTGGGCTGTCTTCACTCTTATGGAGAGGGATGTCTCTATTTTTTCTTATCTGCCCTGGTTTTTCTCTTATACTGAGGGAAATTATTGTTAGACTCAATTGTAATGATTTTGCATTGGAGTTAATATATGCTAAATCAAGTGGATCTTCCTCTGGCACAATAGTCCCGTACCCTCCCCACCCATCATCAGCTGGAGCTGGATGTGAACCAGCCAAGATTATTGTTGACTTTAGGGAAGGAAACCAGGCAATCTTATCTCAGGTAACAACTGATCTAATTTGTCCAAATTTGTCTACAGACTTTAGTCATGGAAAATGTGGAGAATCTTTCTAAGTACAGACTGCCAACAGCAGATGCCTACTCTCTACAAATTCTAATGGATTCTCTGTAAGGGAGTCCCAAACACACATTGTAAACACACAAGGTAAAAAGTCACATAAAGGCATCTTTAAAGTTTTTAATAAAGTTTACAGAGAAGCCATTCTGCACAAAACTGCTTTCAGATGGACTCCAAATTATATTTACTTACTTTTCATTGATTTTAAGTGATCAAACAAAGCAATGGTATTCATGATATCATCTGCATGTATATAATTAACATTTGGTAGAAGTATTCCTTATTTTAGTTTAGAGATATTTTCTATTATGCTTTTTTTCTTGATTTAAATATGAAGTATGTCCCCTTGGAGAAAAAATGGACATGAATCATGCAAATAGAAATGAATATAAGAATGATTGTCTGCCATCCTCCAATACAGTGAGACTCAGTGTGGTGATAAATTTAGATCATGGCTGTGATGCCTTTGGGAGGAGGCCTGGGACACTCCTGAGAGAGGTGTGGACCACAGAGAGAGAAGGACCTGACGTGGGTGTGGATGATCTCACCCACATGGGGTGGACAGAGTGAGGGGAGAAGAAAAGCTGAGCATCAAAGGGAAGAAATCACACATTTCAGGTCAGAAAAGGGAGGAATTCCTAAATCGTGGCCTGAGAAGGCACTGTGGGATCAGAGGGAAGCTGAGAACTTGACATGCTGCTAAGGTCAGCAGAAGAGAAGGCTGAAAGGCAAGTCCCTGATTTCAAGAGTCTGTCCTGAGATCTGATGTAGGGAAGACCTGAGAAGCATTTTCTGGATTAGCAACGAGGAATGAAGAGGTCACACTTCCAAACCAGGTTCCCACTGCCATGCTCACACAGCCAGAACGTGGTGAGCAGGAAGTAAGGAAGTGGATGGCCAGGACACGTGGTGTCAGGGAAAGTCGTGAGCTTCCCACATGCCTATTATGTCGCAGGAGTGAGAGAGAAACTGGCGAGATGTCAAGTCTTGGCTTCACGAGAGCATAAGAAGGTGGTAGCAAGGGGAACTGAAGGCCGCTGGGATTTCCAGAGGGAGAAATACAAGGATGATTTTTTTCAAAACGCTAGAAAGTACCTAGTTAGAGGTATAGCTGGGATACCGTGTGCTTTGATCTGAATTTATAAAAATTAGTAAGATTAGATAGCAAAGGCACTCAAGGAAGGAAATCTGGAAGTAGGAACCCTGAGGAGGACACTTCCTGACATGGCGTGCTTCCTTGTTATTTAAAGATCTTCTGGTCCGTTTTTTTCCACCTTCCACCTCTGCGCCCCTCTCTGAGCTTCCAGGAGTGCCATGTTGGGCCAGAGTGTCCAGAGGTTCACCACCTCTGTGGTTCATTGTAGCCATTACGAGGAGGGCCCAGGGAAGAGTTTTCCATTTTCAGTGGAAAATAAGTGGCGGTTACTGGCGATGATGAGTGTGTACTTTGGATCTGGATTTGCTGCTTCTTTCTTCATTGTAAGGCACCAGCTTCTTTAAAAATGAGGATATTTAATTCATCCCTTTAACAGAATGAAATTTGTTTAGGAGATGTGATCTGAAAATTGGATTAAACTCTTGAACTCTTATTACTAAATAAAATTGTAAATAAACGTGTGACATAAAAAAAAGATCTTCTGGTCCATCTTGTCTTCAGAGCCCTTCCCAGCAACACAGTACAAACCCCTCACTCACAGTCTCTTCTTTACACAGCTGAACACTTGGAAATGCTTCTACTCAGGAACACCTAGTCAGCTTTGTAAAGTCTTAGCATTTAGTTCAACTTGTACTAAATGCTTGGGGTTTCTATTGCTGTGAAGAAACACCATAGCAATTCTTATGAAGGAAAACATTTAATTGGGGCTGGCTTATAGTTTCTGAGATTTAATCCATCATCATCATGGTAGGAAGCATGGCAGCATGCAAGCAGACATGGTGCTAGAGAATTCTATATCTTGATCCACAGGCAACAGGAAGTAGGCTATATCACACACTGGGGGTAGCTTGAGCATATGAGACCTTAAAGCCTGCCTCCACAGTACCATGCTTCCTTCAACAAGACAACATCGACTCCAACAAGTGCATGCTTCCTAATAGTGTCATTTCCCATAGGCCAAACATTCAAACATGTAATGTTGTTGGGGCCATTCAAACCACCACTGCTGCATTTCTGTGTAATATCCACAGAGGCAGAGACAAGGACAGGGAATATGGATGGACTACCGCCAAGCCTAGATGTGTAACATACACAAGATGGGTCTTTAGTTTTGTCCATAGGTGTACCTTTTTTTAAATAGCATTCAGTTTCTAACCTTTTATGTTTTGAAACCTATTGTCAATGTTAACCCTCTCTATTAAGTTTATTCTTTCACAATAAGACCTTGAAGAGAATAAATTTTATTTTTGAAAATAATCTATAAAAATATCAATAAAGAAGAAAATGACATGGGCATGCATGCACGTGCGTGACTCAGACAATTCTGTATTCTGTCAATTATGTTTTAAATAAACGTTGATTGGCCAGTAGTCAGGCAGGAAGTATAGGCTGGACAATCAGACAGGAAGTAGAGGCAGAGCAATGAGAGCAGGAGTATTCTGGGAAGAAGGAAGCTCTTCCCCCAGTCCTGTTCAGACACCGAAATAGCAAGATATAACCTGCCCTACCAAAAAAGGTACTGAGCCATGTGGCTAACATATACTAGAACAATGGGTTAATATAAGTTATAGAGCTAATAAGAAGCCTGAGCTAATGGGCCAATCAGTTTATAACTTATGGAGACCTCTGTGTGATTTTTTGGGGGGACTAAACAGCTGGAGGACCAGGTGGGACAGAAACCCCCAACAAGCAGGCCCTCGTGTTACACAGGTGTATTTGTGTGTGTGTGTGTGTGTGTATGTGTGTGTGTGTGTGTGTGTGTGTGCATGATTCCTGATTGCCCATCAGAGCATGGTTTTACATACATACACATAAAAGTGCTCCATCCACTGTGTAAGGAGGCACATGTCTTTAATCCCAGCACTTGTAAATCCCAGCAGAAGTAAATAGACCTCTGTGAGGCCCAATCTATAGAGAATGTTTCAGGACAGCCAGGGCTATATAAAGAAACCCTTTGTTGCTGGGTCACTTTTGTCTGTCTCTTCAGCCCCCCTGGACTGGTTTCTCTCTACCCATTGGGTCCTGCTCACTAGTTCCCACAGCTGCTAATGAAAGAACCACTCTGAGGTTTATCAGTTACAACTATTTGGTCAATGTCTTAGGCTTCTTACTGGCTAGTTCTAAGTATAAAATTAACTTAATTCTATAGTTTATAATTTGCCATGAGGCTTGTGGCCTGTTACCTCACATCTTGCTTCTCTGGCGTCTGGCTCCATGGTGTCTCCCTGACTCTGCCTTCTCTCTCTCTGTCTATCTTACTCTGCCTTAGTTTACCAAAATGGCTTTATTCATCAGCCAGTAAAAGCGACGCATCTGCAGAAGGACCTCCCACAGCAACCCTGTCTGTGTGATCTGTGACTTCTGAAGACGCTTTCTGAGTAGTTTGTTTGGTCTGCTGTAACGAAACATCCCTGGCTATGTGGATTACGAACAAGAGAGGTTTATTTCTCAAAGTTTTAGAGGCTGTAAAGTCCACGGTCAGGGTTCTGACATATTCAGTGCCTGGTGAGGACTTACTTCTTAATTAAATGTCTTTCCTACCCTGCCTTGGTGGAAGGGGCACGCTGGCTCCCTGGCATCTCAAATAGGCTATTTATCTCTTTTACCTTCCAACTTCCTAATTGTCTAATGTCCCCACCATGAGGGTAAGTATTTCAACATATAAACTTCAGAGTACACAAACATTCAGTTTGCCATATTCTTCTCATGACCCCCAAACTCCTGTCTTTGTCCCAGCATCCTCAAAAGTATTAAGCCATTTCAGCGTCAGCTCCAAGTTCCAAGTTCACTGTCTCTAATTTCACCTAAGTCAGATGTGAGTGAGACAAAACGGAGGCTTGATGGGTATTGCGCCCAAGCGCTTTTCAGCTATGAGCATGTGAAATCAGACACGTTAGGTATTTCTAAAACACAGCGATGGGAAAGGTGAGGACAGAAAGTCCAGTTCCAAACAAGAGACGCTGCAAAGAAGAAACAATGGGCCGGGTCTCCCAGAGACCAAACCTCACATTTGAAGAATTATCTTCTTTAGCTCTGTGTTCTGCCTTCCAGGCTCCTGGACCTGTGATGCCGCCTTCCACCTGTTCCATGACCTTGGCAGCTGCCCTTCCGCAGCAGCAGGGCCTGGCCCTGCTGGTTTTGTGGCACCACACCGGGGCTTCAGGTTATGTTCTAAGAGTTCCATCGGAAAGGGCTCATTCGCCGTTGGCTTTGTCTAGAATCTCTTGGGTGGTCTCACTCTTAAGGTTGCAATCATCTTAATAGCAGATTCTCTCTGGGATTTTACACCCAGGACTTAGGATGAGCAGCCCCAGTGTTCTCTGAACTGTCTTGGGGTCATTCTGTGTCTTGGTACGTCTTTGCATCTGTTTGCTGGATGACTAATATTGGAAGGTCACGTGACCACACCATTTCTTCCAAACAGGCTTTCTCCTTGACCAGCTCTTCTGTTTCCCCATTTAATAACAAGTCTGTCCTCAAATCTTTTTGTTTAACTTCTTACAGTCTACTATCACAGAGGGACCAAGGCGTTCCTTCAGGACTTAGCCATTCCCTCAACCAAATATCCAATTTAGTGGTTCAGAAATTCTACCTTCTATAAAACGTTAGGACTTGAATATATTTCAACTAAGTTCTTCTTCACTTCTACCTGTGGCCTCCTTGTACCAAATATTCTTTTAAAAAGGTATTTATTTAATATGTTTTGACTGTTTGTTTACCATGTGCATGCCTGATATCCAAGGAGTTCCCTGATGTCCCCTGGAGCTCGAGTGACAGCTGGTTGACAGCTACCATGTGAGGGCTGAGGGTTGAGCCAGGTCCTCTGGGAGGTTGGCCAGTGTTCTTGACTGCTGTGCTGTCTCTCCAGCTCCTCCACATTTCTTTGAAAAATTTAAAAGGTATTCTTTAAGAAGATGGAGGGTTTCTCCTTTGTCTCCCCCACTTTATCTCCCTCTCCCCTCCCCTCCCCTCCCCTCCCCTCCCCTCATCTCCTCTCCTCTCCTCGCCTCACCTCGCCTCTCCCTGCTTCGCCTCACCTCTCCTCTCCTCTCCCTTCTCTCTTCTAAGCTTTGCCTCCAATTGCCACAGTTGTTTATTCAAGGCAGTGTAGACTTTTCTAACAGACACGGGGAACATTCTCAGGCTCCACCATTACCCAGTTCTACAGCCACATTCATATTTTCAGGTATCTGTTACATCAGCACAATCTTGGCAGCAAATTTCTGTCTTAATCTGTGTGATTTGCTATAGCAAAGTAGACTGGGAGGTTTGCAAATAATATCAACCTATTTCTCACAGATCTAGAGGCTAGGAAGGCCAAGCTGGGAAAGTTGTTATCTGGTGGGGACATCTTTTCACCGTCCTCACTCAAAAGCAGGCTGAGGGAGTCTGGGGCTCCTTGATCAAGACATCACCCTCATGACCTAACCAGTTCTTAAAGTTCTGGCCTTCTTACTCCACTATCTTGGAAGTTTAGACTTTTGCATAAATTGGAGGAGGGGCAGACACACTCAGATGATGACAGCGATGTCAGTGAGGGGAATTGAGACCACAGGTATCTTGTCATTTATCAGCCAGTTCCCAAAGAGAGGGAGGAACACATACACACACACACACACACACACACACACACACACACACACACACAGAGAGAGAGAGAGAGAGAGAGAGAGAGAGAGAGAGAGAGAGAGATCTGATCGCATTAGCTCTGGAAAAGTAAGGATTCCAAATTGTTGGTGTCACAATGCCAGCACACCCAGATGAAGAACTCAGTCAGTTTTGCAGATGTTCAAACTCAAAATACCAAATATTCCCATCTGTGGCAATAGCCATGTATGATATTTTTTCGGTTTGTTCATGAGTCCTTTGGCAGGACTGTGGCCCAGTCTTCCAAGTGTGTGGTTCCAAACCACAGATTTTATGAAGAGCTATCGACTGATCCTGGAAGGGGCTTTTCCAACCTAGAAATTTGTAGATCTGTTTCTCTTAATTTTCACACAGGAATGACTACTCTCACTTTTATAACTAATTTTATTAGAATAGAGAAATAAAAAAGACTCAACAGTATCAACAAACCCTCCCAAACTGCAACAGATTAAGCAAACTTGCATTCTGAGGAAGTCAACCCAGCAGCGTCCACCCCCAGCACTGTAGCTGGTAGGAGCTTCTCTTTCCACACCACCTCCATTCCCAGGGCGCTCTGCCTCAACCTGGTGTGCACACAGCTTTCCTCCTTCCTGTGAACTCTCTCAGCTCTCCAGACCATTCCCATTCCTTCTCATCAATCCCTTGATAACTAGAGACTTCCCACCTGGGACCCCCAAGGGATTCCCAATGGCTACGCCTAACAGGGACTCACCCAGCAAAACTATTAGTCACTATAGACAGAAAAAAACATACGTCATGATAAAACCAAATTTAAGCAATATCTACCTATCAATTCAGCTCTATAGGAGGTGCTAGAAGGAAAGATTCACCTGTGAAGAGGTTAACCATATCCAAGAAAACACAAGAAATAAACAATCTCAGACCAGTAAATCAAAAGAGGGGGAAGCCCTACAGCATAACAACTAAATAATTGAATCAATAAATATCACTCATTGATAACTCTCAACCTTAATTGTTTCAATTCTTCAACAACAACAACAAGAAGAAAAAAAAAGACACAGACAAACAGAATGAAATTGTAAATGGAATTTATTTTTCTCCTGCATCCAAGAAACACATTTTTTTCATCATGGATAGGCATCACCTCAGTGTAAAAGGATGAGGAAGATATTCTGAGCCAGTAGACCTAAGAATCAAGCAGATATGGCCATTATATTACCTGACAAAACAGATTTCAACCAAAAACTAATCAAAAGAGATAGGGGAGTACATTAAATATCATTAAAGACAAAAATCCACCAAAAGGGAGTTGCAATTTCAAAACCTCTATGCACCAAGCACAAGGTGCTCAAGTACATAACAGAGCCACTGCTACAGCTGAATCCCACACTGGCCTTTGCACAGGGACAGGGGGAGAGAGCACTACTGCACTCTCACCAGCGGACAGGTCACCCAAACAGAGCTAAACGGAGAAATGTTGGTGTTCAATAATGTAAATTAAATGAACCTAGCAGATATTATACAACATTCCACTCAAACAGAAAAGTATATATACCTTCTTCTCAGCACCTCATGGAACTTTCTCCAAAACTGACCTCATACTGGAACCCAAAGCAAGTCTCAACAGTTACAAAACAAAACAAAAAACAAAACAAAAAAAAACTGAAATAGCACCCTGCATCTTATGTGACTATGATAGATTGATGCTGGATATGAAGAACAGAAAATAGACAAACTCATGTTCAGAAACTGAACAACTCACTACTGAATGAAAAATGGACCAAGACAGAAATTAGGAAAGAAATTTAAAAAACCTTTTAGAATTGTATTAAAATGGAAACACAACATACCCAAACCTATGAGACACAATGAAGGTGGTTTTAAAAGTCAAGTTCATAGCACAAGTTGCCTACATTAAAAAAGAGAGAGATCTCATATTAACAGCTTAACTGCACACCTGAAAGCTCTAGAACAAAAAAGAAATAACTCTCAATATGGTAAAAAATAAATTCAAGACTTAAATCAATAAAATTCAAAAAAATTAATGAAATGAAGAGTTGGTTCTTCATTGAGAAAATTCATTGGTTCTTTTTGAGAAAATCAATAAGACTAATGAAACTTTAGGCAATTTTGCTTAAAGATGGAGAAAGAAGAAATTTAGAGGTGAAAAGGGGACAGCAACAGACACCAAAGAAATTCAGGGAATCATAAGGATCTATTTTAAAAATCTGTTCTCCACAAAACTGAAAAACCTAAAAGAAATGGATAAATTTCTTGATATATATAATCTACCAAAGTTAAATCAAGATCAGATAAGCAACTTAAACAGACTGTAAACTTTAGTAAAATAAAAGCTGTAATTAAATGTGTCCCAATTAAATAGCCCAGGGCTAGATGGATTCAGCTCAGAGTTCGACAAGATCTTCAAAGAACAAACACTAATACTCCTCAAATTATTCTGCAAAATGAAAACAGAAAAAAACATTGCCTCATTCTTTTTACAGTGTTATAATTATCCTTATACCTAAACCACACAAAGCATCAATGAAAAATGGAAATTATAGCCCAGTATCCTTTATGAACATTGAAGCAAAATTTCTCAATAAAATACTTGCAAACCAAACCCAAGAGCACACCCAAAATTATTTACTATGATCAGATTTGCTTTGTTCCTGAGATGCAGGTATGGTTCAACATACATAAATCAATAAATGTAATCCACCATATAAACAAATTGAAAGAAAAAAATCACAGTCAACCCATTAGATGCAGAAAATGCCTTTGACAAAATCCAACATCCCTTCATGATAAAAGTCCTGAAGAGATTAGGGATACAAGGGACATATCTCAACATAATAAAGGCAATATACAACAATCCCACAGCCAACATCAACATCAATCTGAGGGAGAAACTCAAGGCATTTCCACTAAAATCAGGAACAAGACAATACCTATTCAATATAGTACTTGAAGTCTTAGTAGAGCAATATGACAACCGAAGGAGATCAAGGGGATACAAATATCTTGCTGTTTTTGAGATAGGTTTTCTCTGTGTAACCCTGGCTGTCCTGGAACCACTGTGTAAATGTCACAGAGATCTGCCTGTTTTTGCCTCCTGAATGCTGGGATTAAAAGCATGTGCTACCACTGCCCAGCTTGCTAATATCCTTATTTGCATATGATATGATTTTTATATGCAATAAACCCTTAAAATTTCACCAAGCAACTTCTCACAACTGATAAAAAGTTTCAGCAAATTAACAAGTTAAAAAATTGACAAATCAAAGTCAGGAGCCCTTTTGTATATAAATGGCACAAACAGAGAAAGAAATCAGGGAAACAACACCTTTTACAATAGTCTCAAAGAATAAAATATCTTTTCATATCTTATCACAGTTCTAAGCAAGCTTGTGAAAGATTGCATCATAAAAACATTAAGACTTTGGAGAAGGGAACTGAAAAAGCTATCAGAATATGTAAAGATCTCACATGCTCTTGGATTGGTAGGATTAATATAGTGAAAACTGTCTTCCTAGCAAAAGCAATCAAAAGATTTGACGAAATCCCCATCTAATGTTCAACAGAATTCCTCACAGGAATTGAAAGAACAATTTTAAGCTCCATATGGAAACACAAAAATCCAGAATAGCTAAAACAATCCTGAATAATAAAAGGAAAGCTGGAGGTCTCACCACCCCCAATTTAGGTTGCACTGCAGAGCTATAGTAATAAAAACAGCATAGTTTTGACATAAAAACAGGCATATTGATCAAGGAAATAAAACTGAAGATCCAGATGTAAATCCACACAACTATGGATAACTGATTTTTTTTTAATAAAGAAGCCAGAAAAAAAATAAAGAAGCCAGAAATACACTGGAAAAAAAGATAGCATCTTGGAAAAAAAAAAACAAAAAAACAAACGGTGCTGGTCACCACATTGGATGACAGCATATAGAAGAATCCTAATAGATTCATATTTATTATCCCACATAGAACTCAATTCCACATGGGTCAAGGACCTCAACATAGAACCAGATACAATACAATACAATACAATACAATACAATACAATACAATACAATACAATGAACCTAACAGAAGAGAAATTAGAGGATAACCTTGGACTCACTGACACAGGGAAGACTTTCTGAACAAAACACTGACAGCACAGACACTAAGAACAACAATCAATAAGTGGGACCTCAAGAAACTGAAAACAGATAGGCTACAAAATGAGAAAATATCTTTACCAATTACGTATCTGATAGAAGGTTAATATCTAAAATACATTGTCAGGACCAGCCAACTTGTCTAACAAAACACTGAAGATAAAATCAGGAGGACTTCCAGTGAATACTGTAACAGCCTCGACTTCATTTCTTATAACTCTTATATACCCAAAGCAAAAGGGGAGGGCAAAAGACTTCTTTACCAGTGTTCCAAGGAACAAACATGTAATCACCTCCTTAATACTCAAAACATCTAGTAACCACACCCTTAGTCAAACATCCTGTTATTTGGCCTTGAGGACCTAAGCATCTAGTAGCAACACCTTTGGTCAAACATCCTGTTATTTGATCTTGACAAACTTGAACTCTCTGACCTTAAGTCAAGATGGAAATAGTCACTGTGGACTCCCACAATACATAAAAAACTGGACATCAAGAAACAACCCAATTAAAAAACAGGCACCGAACAAAACAGAGAGTCCCCAAAAGATGAAACACAAATGACTGAGAAACACTTAAAGAAATGTTTAACATCCTTAGTCATCAAGGAAATTTGTATCAAAACTACTTTGAGATTTTATCTTACACCAGTCAAAACAACCAAGATAAGAAAACAAATGATTATTCATGCTGACAAGGATGTAGAGTAAGGGGAACACTCTTATCAGTTGTTGGGAGTGCAAACTTGTACATCCACTATGGAAATTAGTGTCGTGGTTTCTCAGGAAGCTGGCAATATATTTACCTCAAGAACCAGCTACAACACTCATGGGCATGTACCCAAAGGCTACATTATTACATCCTATTACAGTGACACTTGCACATCCATGTTCATTGCCGCTCTATTCAGAGTAGCCAGAAATTGGAAACAGCCTAGATGTCCCTCAACAGCAGAATGAATAATGAAAATGTGTTACACTTACACAATGGAATATTATTAAGTTGTTTAAAAAATCATGAAATCATATTTAAAAAACAAAATTATAGTAAATTACTGGAACTATAAAAAATTATCCTGACTCAAAAAGATAAATATGGTATGTATTTGCTTATATACGGGTGTTAGCTTTTAAGTCTTCAATAGTCACGCTATGATCTATATAACCATAGAGGTTAGGTGTAGAGTCAGGGACTAAAGGAGGGAAGGAAGGAATGTGAGGTCGAATATGTAACTTGGAAATACAGTCTAAGACTTGAATGGGAGGATTAAGTAGAGAAGGGAAGAGGTGGGTAAGAGAGGGAGGGAGTACAAGGAGGGAAGTCAAGATGGAGTTAAGTGTGTGGGGAGGTAGGGAGGTGGGGGTGGGGGTTGTGGAGTTGGGTGGATGGGAAGGTGGGGAGATGGGTGGGTGGGGAGGTGGGGAGGTGGGGAGGTAGGGGTAGGGAGGTGGGGAGTTGGGTGGGTGGGGAGGTGGGGAGGTGGGGAGGTAGGGGTAGGGAGGTAGGGAGTTGGGTGGGTGGGGAGGTGGTGAGAAGATGAGAGAGGGGAACCTGTAACCAGAATTTATTAAAAAAAAAACCAAAATTCTACACAAGGAGAATGCAGGAGACAGTCTCTGTAGTTGTTGAAGATAAACCCACTCCTCTTCCTGATGCAGGAAGAGAGGCCTCTGAAGGCCAGACTCAGGTCATCAAAGTGTAATCAAAGGATGCATGAGTAATAAATGAGCAAACAAAGCCAGTTTTCTTCTAGTTTTTGTTATAAATGTAAATTCAATTTTGTGTATATTAAAGTAGCAAGAATTATCTTTTGCATTGCCAAAGAAGCCATGTGTTATACCTTTGAGGAAGTAATTGTGAAGATTGCCTGTTCTTTTTAATTCCGCTGACCCTTAATACAATAAGACTTAAGTAGATTGGTCACCAAATATATTTGTCAAGATGAACAGCTTAGAAAATATGGTTTTTTTCAAATTATTTTCTGGGGTAAAGAATTTCTATGACCACATTTTTTAAAAATTCTTTTTAAAACTGAAGCAAATCATTCAATTATCATGTTATGTAACAAGCAAATTTTACTACTCTACATTTAAAAAAATCAAGTCCTTCCTCTTAAAAAAAGTAACCTATATCAACAAAAAGAAATTAAAATACCCTGTGACAAAAATTTTAAATGGTTTAATACTTTCCTCAAGGAAAATTTTTTAAAAAAATATGAGCTGTGAATTAAGTTTTCTCATATCAACATATTAAGTTTTAATAACATGACTCCTCTAAACTTGGGTCTATTTTAGGAACTACCTGAGGGAGCCAACCATCTTGGTCTTCAAATCAGGACTGTTGCCTGGATTCATCCCATTCACAGTCTCCTGTATCCTGTGTAACCTGACCCCAGCTTTCCATTTAGAATTGGGAATCCCTTTAATCCCACCCAGCCTCATATCACCTTCAATGCCCAGCCTGTGACTGAGCCTTTTCTCTCTCGCTGAGAACCATGCTGCCCTCGACCTCCCCCTACTCCCACCTCTGGACAGTGTTCTCCTATTGCATCTTTGTTACAGAGAAGGCCAGGCAAAAAGTGAATATTTTCTAATTCATCCTTGGAAAAGAACTAGAGGCTCCTTACAGTCAGGTCACCATCTATTCTCCCAAAGGAAATGTTTTATGTCACTATGATTAATTTGACAATTAGATCACTGACCGGTGAGTCTATGGCACCCAGGAGCCTACCTTATCAATGGGAAGTGTTCAAATTTCCCCTGACAATTATAAAAGTTCCTTCTGAAAATTAGATTCTAAACTTAGGGAGCACAAATTTAAAGCTGTCTCTTCTACCTAAAACAATCTTTGGGACTTTCTAGACAACCTCTGAAAAATTACAAATGCTCTTTAATGGGTTTTCTGCCACCCCCATAAGTTTCTCAGCTGAAGATATATATATATATGTGTGTGTGTGTGTGTGTGTGTGTGTGTGTGTGTGTGTGTGTGTGTGTGTATTGAGCAAAGCAACTTCTGGGTGTGTTCTCTCATCCAGAGACAGAGCCCAGAGAAGTTGTGCATTCACATTAAATCAGGGAGGTTTTATAGATTGCAGGTGAGGGGTGATGCTGTGTTGCCACAAGCTAGGTTTGTACCCAAGTATGATCAAAAGCTGAGCACTTAGGTGGCTTAGGTGGGGACTTGGGCAGTAGTGGCATTAGGGGCAGAAGTTGCAGTAGTGGCCAAGAATGTGAAATTGGGCTTTCTAGATTCTGTTCTTTGTTCTGAGACTCTCTGAGCTGGTGGAATTTGGAGAGAAAGAGAGAAAGAGAGAAAGAGAGAGAGAGAGAGAGAGAGAGAGAGAGAGAGAGAGAGAGAGAGAGAGAGGTGGGGAGGATGGGGCTTTCTGGACTGTTCCCCTACTTGTGAATCAGGATTTGAGATGGCAGTAGCTGCCCCAGCTGCCTGGCACTATGCCTTCTCTTTGTCATCATATTCTAGCGCTCTGGAAAAGCCCAATTACATCTTTCTAAGTTGCCTTGGTCATGGGGTCTGATCACAAGAGAAAAGTAGGAGAGGGCAAGAGTAATGAGAATGTGTTATATACCTGCATTAAACAAAAATTATTTAAAGTAGAAGGTGGAGAGCAATAAAGGAAGAAAGCACATGCCATAAACCTCTGGTTCCTATATGTGCACACATAGGTTCACAAATGTACACATGCATGTATACCACATACACACATACACATACAAAACTTCTGAGAAGCAGCTGTATTATACTTTCCTATGCTTATCCAAGGCCTGTGGTATGCTTTTCTTTATGATTTGATAGTATTAGGTAACTGTAGATGGAAGCTTGTGTCCCACTGGGTCCCACAGCTTTTCATTCCCAAATAAACACACTGAGGCTTATATTAATTATAAACTGGTTGGCCTATTAGCTCAAGCTTGTTATTAACTAGCTCTTACAATTTAAACTAACCCATAATTCTTATCTATGTTTAGCCATGTGTCTTGGTACCTTTTCTCTGTAAGGCATTCTCATCTTGCTTCCTCTGTGTCTTGCTGGTGACTGCATCTCTGTCTTTCCTCTTCCCAGAATTCTCTTAGTCTGGTTGCCATGCTTATACTTCCTGCCTGACTACTGGCCAATCAGCATTTTATCAAACCAATATGAGTGACAGATCTTTACAGTGTACCAGAGCATTATCCCACAGCAGTCACAACCCCATTACTTAAATCTTTCTTTAAATTTGCTGTAACTTGTTCCAGTCCAAAAGTTATATTAGAGATGACTGTCAAACCTCATAAATACCTTACTCTAATCTTTGTAAATTTCTTTATTTGATATCTTTGGCTTATAAGTTAGAATTACTTTATAGCATGTCTCAAGATTTCCTCTTCATACAAATTATGCCCCTCCATTTGTATAAACTAGATAAAATATTATTTGACAATAGGCTTAAATCCTATCCATCTAGTTCTTTTATTATCAAAAGTTTAATGACTGGTACTTCTGCTACATAGCAATAACCTAGTTAGAAAGACCCATCTTCCTCATAGGTCTTACCTGCAGCTAAAGGGGAGGGACTTTAGAAGGAATGAACAGCACTCAGAAACCTTGGGGGCATCTTGGAATGCAGCTTGCTCCACTTCTTCGTCTCTATCAACAATGAAGTCAGCAAATTTTGAAAAAAAATACACAAATAAAACTTTATAATGCAACTGCAAATTTTGATTTTGTGTACTCAGTATTTATTTATTTTTTAAACTCATACTTGGAGGTTGGAAGCATCAAAGCAGAACAATGGTCTGTCCATTTGGTGCCACCTCAGCCTGGTTCTCTTCTTCATCCCTTACTGTTGCTCCGCTCTGGGGCTCCACCCTCATCGCTCCTCTCTTCCTGGATGACGTCATCAATCCTCACTGCTCCAACTGCCATCTGATGGCTAATACTTCTTTAATTTGCTCTCCTAGCCCAGAGACTTCTCCTATTTGAACATTATTATCCTATTTTTGCCTTAAAAGAAACCAAACCAGCTGTTAAAATGTCACTAGTTAGGTTTATGTGCCAGAGATTTGAACAGCATCAACTTCCTGTGATAATACTGACTTGTCTCTTTTGTACTCTTGTTGATGATGTGATTAATAAAGTTGTTTGAACTTTTATTTCTATTAAGTCAGGGACTGGACAAATGGGATAAATACCATATGAAAGCCATGTAGCTTAATGGAGTAGATTCTCAAGATCTTGAAGGATTGCAAATGTGTCATCTGTAGTGGTTAGGAAAAGCTTAGTGGTCAGCAGACTAAGGAATATTTATGTCCCTCTTATTAAGACAGGGCAGGTTCTACCTACCAAATTCTGAAATAAAATGCACAGTGTATAGATAGGATGCTTTTTAAAATTATAATTTTTGACTGTGATAGATGGTATAGAGATAGGTCCTGCATTTGCACAGAGACCAAGAACCACACCAAGGCAGGCCTGGCACCCTGCCTAGGTAAGGAAATGCAAGTGGACTCTGCAGCCCCACCCAGCTCTCTCCTTCCTTTACATTATATTTCTTTATTCATTATCTAATTTCAGTTTAGTGAAACAGCTTTGTCCTGCCTTCTTCTTCTCTCTTTCTATTAGGCTTCCTGAAGAACTTAGACTGGGGGACTCTCACTGTCTCTGCTTCTCTAGTGCCAGGATTGTTTTCATGAGTGGATGTATTTCTTCACCTCTTTCTCTTTTCCTCTACATTTAGCTGGAGCTGCCTGACCTCCCATCTTCATCTCTATTGTCCTCATCTTTTATTTATATCCCCTTTCTATTTTTTCTGTTATTTGATGATCACTAAACTTCCTCTATGCATTGCCTTTCCACCCCTACCCTAAGTAATTAATATCTTAGTAACCCCTGTCCTATCTTTGTTCTTTTATTCCCCCAACACCAAAATTATTGAACTTGTGAAGTAAGTTGTTTAGAATTGACTATTACTGCATTCTCATGGGAGGCATATCCATCTCTGTGGCTATATTTGTAATTAGTGTTGTACTATTTAGTATAACTGAGTATGGAGCCTTCTGCTCAAAGCACAGGGGTCATAGGCCAAGTATTGAGTCGCACCCCAAGTCCCATGGGTCTAAAGGACTTCTTGACCCTAATACAATCTAGTTACACTTGGACACTGAAGATACTTCCATTCAAAGAAGACAGTAATTAAAGGAAAATTCAACCAAGAGTGTAATCCCAGATGCACAAGTCCCAATATAGAAACACATAAAACGTGAACACTCAGCAGTATGACTCTTCTGGAAATTAATAGTTCCATAGCAGTGGACTCCAACGAGAATGAGTTACAAGAAATTCTAGACAAATAATTTTAACAAATTATTATAAGAGCGTTTGATGAAACAAAAGGAGACATAAGTAAAATCCTGAGTGAATTAAAAAAAAACACTCACACAAACAACTGGATAAAATAAAGAAGTCAGGGCAGATTATAAAAGAGAAATTTAACAAACAGGTAGAAATATTAAAAAATCAAATTGAAATTTTGGAAATGAAAAGATCAATAAGTAAAAACAAACAGACAAACAATAAACCTAGGTGGAAAGTCTCACCAATAGCACTGATAAAATGGAGTATTTAATATCAGGGCCTTAATTAAAAAGTAGATGAATTAGAGCCCTCAGGCAATGAATAGGTGACTTAAGAGAAAAGGGCAAACAGAAACTATGGGAGCCATGCTCAGAACTGGAAGTCATGGGCCTAGACCAGGGAGAAGTGCAAGACAAACATATAGAAAATGTGTTAATAAAATCATAGCGAAAAATTCCCCAGGCCTAGGGGAAGTGATGGTCATCCAGTCTCAGTGGCTTTAGAACGTCAAAGACACAGAATGGAAAATGATCTCCTAAAGTCACATTATAGCTAAAATGTCAAGCATATAAAATAAAGGAGGAAATACTGAAAACTTCAAGAGAAGAGCATCAAATCACGTGAAAGATAAAAGCTTCAGAGTAGCAGCAGAAAAGCTAGGGGCATGGAATGGTATATTTAAAGCACTGAAAGATTGCAACTATCAATAGAGATTATTATACCCAACAAAGCTATCCTTTGTAACTGAAGAAGAAAGAAAACCTTTCAGGGAGAACCACAGACCAAAGTAATTCATGACCACTAAGTCAGTACTGTGGAAGACATCTGAAGGAATTCTATGCACTGAAAGGAATGATAAACACATCCACGAGGACACAAGACTGAATAAATTACATCAGAACAGTAAATAAGTAACTGATTAGGAAAGTATCAAATATCCATATAACCATGAAATGACAAAAATCAACATAGCTCTCAGTAATAAGTCTGAATGTGAATTGTCTCAATTCCATAATCCAAACACAAGGACTAGGAACTTATATTTAAGATAGGATCCGTGGATTTGTTACCTACAAGAGTCCCGACTGACAAACACTTAGGGTAAAAGGATGGAAAAAATAATTCAAGGAAATGGAACTAGAAAGCTAGAAGGTGTGGAAATACTAACAACTGATAAAATGGACTTTAAACTAAAATTAACCAGAAAAGAATTTTTAAAGTCATTTATGTTAACTAAAGGAGTGGCCCATGAAGAGAACATTACAATGACAAATGCATATGCACTGAATGTTGGTGTGTCTAACTTCATAACATGAATACAACTGTATTCAGAGGCACCAAATGACCTTGGTACTATAAAAGCACATAACTCCAACAGCCCATATTCATCAAAAGAATGAATATGCAGGAAAAATAAGGAAACAACCCTGAAGTTAAATGACATTCTAGATCAAATGGACTCAAGATAGCCTACAGAATGTTCTACCCCTACACTGCAGAATGCATATTCTTCTTAGGAGCTCTGGGAACTTTTTTTAAAATTTTTTTTCTTTTTTTAATATATATATTTATTTATTTTATTATGTATACAATATTCTGTCTACGTGTATGCCTGAAGGCCAAAAGAGGGCACCAAACCTCATTACAGATGGTTGTGAGCCACCATGTGGTTGCTGGGAATTGAACTCAGGACCTTTGGAAGAGCAGGCAATGCTCTTAACCGCTGAGCCATCTCTCCAGTCCCCTCTGGAAACTTTTTATACATTAGGTTATGCTTTTGATTTTGAAAAGTCTTAAATGCAAAACATGAAACAATTTCTTGTATTCTGTCTAATCAGAAGGGAATAAAATGGAAACCAACAAGAGAATTTGCACTAACTGATGTAGATTGAACACCACATCATTGAATGTAGAATGGTCATCAAACACACCAGCAGGAAAATATGAAAAGCCAAGAATATGACGAAATGAAAACATAGTTTTTAAGGACATGTGGGAGATCATGAAAGTTGATCTATGGGGTAAGTACATAACTATAAATGCCTACATTCAACAAAACAAAACAGAGAGATCTTAAATAACTTCATGATACAGCTCAAAGTCATATATAAAAAAGAAGTAAAACCTAGAACACAGTAAAAGAGTGCACAGAAAATAATAAAGAACAGACAAATTAATAACCTTGAAGTGATAAGAATAGAAAAAATTAATGAAATCAAGACAGGTTTTTGAAAAGGTAAGATTGACAAACTCTCAACCAAACTAACGGGGAGGGGGGATTAATAAGATTAGACATCAACGAAACTCAAAGGATTTTTAGGAAATGTTTTGAAAAGCTTATGTTGCAAAAATTGGCAATACAGAAAAACTTCCAGAAACGTATTCATTTATTCATCATTTATGCCCCCGCAATGCTTCAGCATGCATGGACAGCCCGTTTATGGCAGCTCTTCAGGTGTTCCTATCCTGGGCAGTCCTAGATGCTTGCATTATTGTCATACCCAAGATTCTATAGTCTTCCTTTTTTCTGTCTATTCAGTGGATTTTTTGTGGGGGGTACTTCCTCTTTGCCTTATCTTGTGCACTCCTCCAAGCAATGCTATCTTCGGGTATCTGCTGTCATTCATTCTCAGAATATGGCTGAAATATCTCAAGCGCCATTGTTGTATCCTGTAGTTTATGTTCTTCTGTAGATGGAGATGTTTCTTAATGTCGTTGTTGTGCAGTCTATCTCTTTGTGTGACGCTTAGAATCCTCCTGAGACATGTCATCTCAAATACATTCAGTCGCTGTTCTGCTGAAAGTCCAAATGAGCTACAGGCCATAGTAAATTGAGTGATGGAAGTAAGTGAAAACCTTGGCGTGAAAGGAAACGTCGAGAAGACTGAGATGCTACACTTGGGAAGGGCACACAAGGATTTTACCATTGTAATAAAGAATCAGAACCTCAAGCAAACAGTCAACTTTGTTTATCTGGAAGGAAACCTCAGTTCAAAGGAGCGAACTATTTCAGACGTCAAGAGGCAAGTAGGGATAGCGAGGGCTGCATTCCAGGCATTAGGGAAGGTTTGGTCAGCAAGAGACATAACAACAACAACAAAATTACAAGTATATGAGACACTTGTCTTGAACTGCCTTGTTTATAACTCCGAAATCTGGACATTGAAAAGCTCCTCAGATCAGTGGCTCTAGACACATATAACCTACCAAAATTAAGCCAAGAGGGATAAAATCTTAAGTAAATATATAACAAGCAATAAGACTGAAGCAAAACCAAACAAACAAAAACAAACCTCAGACTTGGGTGGGTTCACTGCTGAATTTATCAATTCAGCACTTTTGCTGAAAAATTTGTCACTTTTATCAATTTTTTTACTGAACCAACACCAACACTTCTCCAATTATCCCACAAACAGAAACGACAGGAATGCTAGCAAACTCATTTTATAAAGCCAGTACTGTCTCAATACTAAAAATGGAAAAGTTCACAACAGAAAAAAAGAAAATTATAGGCCAAACTCCTTAATGAATATTCATACATAAATTATCAATAAAATATTTGCAAACTCGATTTACCTTTACACCAAAAGGATCATTCATCAAGACCAAATATATTTCAATCCAGGCATGTAAGCCTGGTTCAACATATATGTCATTATACTTTGTCTACTCTTATTCTACATAGTCCTTGATGTCTTAAATAAAGCAACCAGACAATAAAAAGAAATAGACAAATAGGAAGTGGAGAATTCAATCCATCCATTTGCAGATAATTTCCTCTACATAAGAAATCCTGTACCCTCCACTTAGCCCTCTCAAGTTGACTACGTGTGGAATCAACTAAAACCCAAGAAGCTGAGCACGCCTGTGAGGGGTTCGCTTGATTGGATCAGGGGAGGCGGGAAGACACCCTAAATCTGATCACACCTTCTGATAGTAGCCCACAGAAAAGAACGGAAAGAAACTTTTGCCTGCTTGCACAAACTCTCACCGGCAAACTCATCCATCCCTGGCACTCCTTCCCTAGTAATGGTACTATTTACTTCAGGACTCCAGTAAAGACTGAAACTCAGCAGCTCTCTGGGAGTCGCCTGTAACCACAGCACCAGGTTGGAGTCTCTGAGGCATCCAGTCTTGTGGACTGCACACCTATCAGATTCTTGACCTTTCTATTAGGAGACAGATACGGTTGGCTTGCCTGGATCATGGTCTGTAAGCCACTCTAATAAGTGTTTTGTATATATTTCTGCTCTTTAGATAATTATGAACATGCAGAAAAAGAATCAGGGAAATAAATATATTTACAATAGCTACAAAAATATAAGAATAAACATAGCCAAAGGGAAAAAATATCACCTAAGAAAGACATTTATAAAGATACCAGAAGATAGAAAAGACCCACATAAACAAAAAGTAATGTTAGAGGTCCAAAATGTTTGATCACAAGTTATATTACAGCGCTATAAAAATGACATGACACTGGCACAACACATATACGAGAGAGAGAGAGAGAGAGACAGACAGACAGACAGACAGAGACAGAGAGAGACACAGAGAGGAGAAAAGGAGGGACAGACAGACAGATAGACAGACAGATGAAGACACAGAGAAGGGAGAGGGAGGAAGAGAGAGAGAGAGAGAGAGAGAGAGAGAGAGAGAGAGAGAGGCAGGAGGAGGGTGAGAAGACAATTAAACCCATGCAGTTAAAGCCAATAAAATTCTGATAAAAGTCTCAAAAACATATATTGTGGGAAGACAGCCTCTTCCCCAAATGGTGCTGGGAGAGAACCCACAGGTAGAAGAATACACGTGGACCCTTTCACCTTACAGAAAAAGGATCAATTCAGAATTGACCAAAGGCCTTACTGTATTGAGAATGGAAACTTCCGACCTTCTATACACAAAACATAAGGTCTAGATGTGGGCAAGGACTTTCTGGAGAGGACTTCACTAGCTCAGGAAATTGTATCAAGAACAGAAAAATGGGGAGGCACGTGATGAAAAGTTTTCTGTACAGCAAAGGGAAGAGTCGGCAGGCAAAGACCGCCTGTAGAATGTGAGGAAATCTAGCTCTACACCAGGGGGTTCATGTCTCGAATATATGCAGAGCTTCAAAAATTAAATACCAACAAATAAAACAAAACAGTCAATGAACGTTATAGCAAAATAAACAGGTGCTTCTCAAAAGATGATGTAAAATGGCTGATGAACAAAAGAGAAAACGTTCAATACTCTTAACCCTCAGAAATGAAAGTTTAAAGTCAGAATGGCTGCCAGAAAGGAACCAGCAAATGCTGGCAAGGGTGTGAGGAGAAGGGAACCTTGATTCTGCAAATTGGAGCAGCCACTATGGAACTCAGCAGGGATTCTCCTCAGAAAACTGAGAGAATTATCACAGAGCCCAGCTCTACCACATCTGGGTACCAACCTGAAGGACTCTAACACCACATACCACAGAGATGCAAACACATCCATGCTCTCTAAGTCCTGTCTATGATAGCCTGGTTATGGACTCACTCTTCATGTCTAACGAAAATGTCTGAATATGTATAAACGACATCCATCATCCATAAAGAAGGATAAAATGATGCCATTTGTTGGAAAATGGTGAAATGAACTTACTGTACTGAGTGAAGCAGGTTACAGGCAGGGAGAGAAATAATATATTTTGCCTTATTGCGGATCACAGACTTTATATAAGTCTATAAAGTCACCTCATATAGGGTATGAGAGCAGAAAGGAAGCTGATATTGAAAGAAGGAAAAATATGTAAAATAAAAAAGTGAAAAAGAAAAAGGTTGAGACTGATTACCGAGGGTGGGTTGGAGCATGGAGAGAAAATTAAGGCATCAAGTACGGGGGTATTAGAGGATGGAAAAGAGGGGGAGGCGGCGGTGACTGGTGATGGAGGCCTTTAATCCCAGCACTCGGAGGCAGAGGCAGAAGGATCTCTGTGAGTTCGAGACCAGCCTGGTCTACAGGACAGCCTACACAGTGAAACAAACAAAAACAAAAATAAATAAATAAGTAAAATAAATGAGGAAGAGGGAGCAGAAGAAGCAGCCGTTAAGCTATTATTGGGTGCTGATGACAGAAGTGCAGTTGAGGGCAGAACAGGGCAGACTCTAGCTTCAGCCATCAGACAGACTAAGCAAATCTCCACCCCACCCCTTTGCACTGCTGAGAGCCTCAGTGGACTGGATGAGGCAAAAGACACCATAATGAGCCACTCTGAGATGAGCTGGAAGGAAATCTCTCAGTCCTCACAGGGTACATTGGGTACAGTTCTGTACAGCTGTATCCGGCACCACATATTAAGAAGGAAATAGCATTTTAAATAAACAGCATTGGCTGAAAAATACTCTCACCACACAGAAAGCTTGCAAGGTAGGTGCCACCTCCCGAAGCTAAAACGCATTCAGATCCTCAGACCATCTTAATAAAGAGTCTGCAAGAGGGACCAAACCTTCATAAAGCAGCTGGATTCTGAGTGGAAATTACTGTAGCAGGAAATGAGCTGTTACTCACAAAGAGAGTTCTCACCATTTGAGTGACATTTTGAAGAAGTGATATTATATTGCTCTCCTAAAGCCTGATCTGAGCAGTGTGCTCCCCCCCACCCCCAAACATGTGACAACTTCTGAGCCTCTAAACATTGAGCTTTAGCCCTAGGACGACAGCAAAGGTCTGACACTTACAGAGCATGCTCTATCTGGGAAATTACTCCAAGCATCCATGAGTAATATTGCATTTAATACTCAAAAAAACAACTAGTGTTGATATTATTCTCGTGACTGATGTAGAAATTGAGACACAAAGAGACTAATCAATTTGTTTGAACTGATTCAGGTTCTTCTGGATGAGAGCTTGGGTTTGAACTTAGGGCCATAGCCGCTCATATTCTTAGCTGAGTTCCACAGTCACAGTGGCACAGACTGTTCTATCCAATCCCTGCTTAGAGACATTTTTATTGTTAGTGTTCATACTGGATGAACAATGACAGCTACACATGCCCAACAGTCAACCAGTTCTGTTCAAGAATCTCATTTATGAGTGCTTGCATGTGGGGTGTGGGTGTGCTTGCACACACATGTAACATTTGGTCCTGAGTCAATAGACATAAAATATAACTTGTCTTGCCAAATACCCTGCATCTGTAATAACAAGGCCTGGATGCCTTGTTAGGCCTCCAGGCCTCTCCTCCCACCCTCTCCAGCCTCCAACCACATAAGTTGATGTCTCTGTTTCAACGTCCCATTCCTAGATGCTTACCACGTCCAAGCTTTCAGCACTTCTCCACGGAAACAAGACAAGACCTCTGTGCTATTCTCCTCATTTCTCAGTATCTGCTATGCACCGACTCTAGGCCCATCTTTCCAAACACAATACTGATCATCACATTAAAACATTATTCTTGGAACTGGAGAGATGGCTCAGTGGGTAACAGTCCTTGCTGCTCAAATATGAGGATCCCAGCACCATGCAAAAAGCCACCTGTGGCTGAGAACCTGTAACCCCAGTGCTATGTGGGGTAGAGGTTCAAGGGTCATTTGGGATCACTGGTGGCCAGTCTAACCCCAGGTTCAGTGAGGGACCTTGTCTCAAAGGAACAAGGTAGAGAGACTGGGATACTGACACACTCCTCTGCCCTCTGCATGTGCTCACAGGTCATGCACCTGTATAGTTACATATGCATACATTGGGCACACATGCACACACACACACACACACACACACACACACACACACACACACACACCAAATAAAAATAAATAGATTCTTGCCTTGGCTCCTACATTTTCTCACAAAGCTTAATGATGTTCTCTTTGGATGGTGTCCCTGCATCCTAATTTCTCCCTGTGCAACTTTGGTCCTGTTCGCCATAAACACTCAACATCCCACCTGATTTGGAACATTCTCAGCTACCGCCCATGGTTCCCACCGCTGAGCCCTCGATCAAACTGGTGCACAAGTGGCAAGGCTCTGCTTTAGCTCTTTCGTTGGTCAGTACCAGCTCCCTGTCCCCTCCAAACAAAACCTGTGTTAAATTTAATTGTCAGTGTGACAATTCAATGGGTGTGTGGATCAGGTCTCCTCCATGTGTTTAATGGTAGTAAAGGGTTTAAGACACCAAGGATTCATTCCTTCTCCCTTCTCTTCCCCTCTTTCCCTCTCTTCTCTCGCTGTGCTGATGATGTAGAGTAACGGCTACCGCTTCCGCCAGGTGCTGGTGTCTCAATCTTCTCAGCCTCCGGAGTTGAGAGGAAATTAATTTCCGTCCTCTGTAATTCATCCAGTTTTGGCCATTCTTTTCCAGCAGCTTGGAACCGATTCAGACAGTGGCCAACATGTGGTCCAGATTTGTTCAGTGCCCATCATCCCTTCCAACACTCCACCTGACACGGACAACTTTTTCCCCATCTCCCAGAAGATCGCTGCCTCCTCTTGAACGCTTCCCTGGGCCTCTCACCGTGTGGTATACTCTATCTTTGCACTTTTGATTTTTTGGGGCCCTTGTACAGCGCTTAGGCAGCTGCTCCACAGATGCTGTGGGGAAAACTTACAGCAAACTCAGTACAAACCTTTTCTCATAGCTGCCCTGCCACCACGTAGCGCGTTTACTTTCCGGCTCTCTGTGAACCCCTTTCTGCTGTCCCCCGCATCCAAGTCTACTGTTCCCCACCATGTACAACCTGATGCCGGAGGGTCTTGGTTTACTTGCACAAAACGCACTTGGGATCTGCTGCAGTGAAGAGATGGGAAAGAAATCTGTTCCTGCTGGAGAGTTCAGAACCCTAAAGGCATACGCGTAAAAGAACAAAGATCCCTTAATTCTCTCTCCTATGCCAGGTCCCCAACAAGTCCACATTCTACTGGGCGGGTGATGGGGTTTGGATATGATCTGCGCAAATAGCTGGGTCCCCAGCATGGTGGTGGTGATGAGGTAGGGTGTGGAGGCTTTCAGCGGTGGAGCCCAATGCCCAGCGAGGACCCCAGAGGGGAGGGAATAGGCCATGAGGCTGCATTCTTTTAAGTGGATTCACGCCTTCTCTCAGGTTGTTACAAAGCAAAACAAAACTGAGCCCTCTCTGATATCTGGTCTTCTATGTTTGCATGGGTGTCCCTTGTGCATTCAAGTCCCCCACGCCCCACCCCCTTCTCTGTTATGTACTGCATGCAACCAGGGAAAACCCCACCAGACACACCACCACACTGTTTGGAATTCTCAGGCATTATAACCATGAGCCAAACACACCTCTTTGCCGTATAAACCATCTGGCATCGGGGCTTTTATTCAGCAACCTAGATTCATGTTGGGCAAGCTACACTGTGAAGTTCCAGAAGATTTGGGGCAAGTATTAATAACAATAACGTTGTGAGCTGCTATGGAATAATCCTTCTGTACACCGAGAAGATGTTTGTTCTCATTGTTAATAAAAAGCTGATTGGTCTATGGCTAAGCCCGGTTTTCAGGGCAGTGAGAATACTGGGGAGAAGGGCAGAGCCAGAGGAGATGCCATGAGATACAGAGTGAGCAGGATGGGAAATACATACATGAGGTAAAGATGCCGTGGGCAGCACACAGATTAATAGAAGTGGGTCAATTTCAGTTACAAGAGCTAGCTAAAAATAAGCCTAAGTTATCAGCTGAGCATTTGAAATTAATATTAAGTCTCTGTGTGGTTATTTGGGAACTGGCTAGTGGGAAAAGTCTGCCTACAGTGAACAGAATTCCTCTGGTAGCGAGGACACAGGAACCCCAGGAAGTAGATAGTGAGGCTTTGCCTGAGAAACTCACTCTTCTGGCTAATGGGGATTAATCACTGTATGGTGTTGGGGAATATTATGTTAAGGTGGGTTGCTTTTGTTTGTACTGCATTTGTTTAACTCTGCGAAGCTGTGTTACTTTGCCTGCCTAAAACACCTGATGGGCTGATAAAGAACTGAATGACCAATAGTAAGGCAGGATCAAGGATAAGCGGGGCTGGCAGGCAGAGAGGATAAACGGAAGGAGAAACAAGGAGCAGGAGCGAGAGAATAAGAGGAGGACATCAAGGGCCAGACACCCAGATACACAGCAAGCCACAGAGAAAGAAGAAAGGTATAAAGAAAGAGAAAGATAAAAACCCAGAGGCAAAAGGTAGATGGGATAATTTTTAAAAAAGCTGGCAAGAAGCAAGCCAAGATAAGGTCATGAATTCATACCTAAGAATAAGTCTCCAATTGTAACTTATTTGGGAGCTGGATGGTGGATCCCCCAAAGAGCCAAAAGAATAAAACATAACAATATGAGACCAAGAACAGAGGACACCCCAAGATGATGGCATGTGACCTTAGCAAAGGTCCTAGATGGGTATCTTCAAGGGGCATGGCACTTAGAGAGCTAGGGCTAGGAGTATAAACAACTCCCCTCCTGGCTTAGTTACTGCTGATAGCTCCCTGGTCACAATAGAGTGGGCCAGGGTCTTTAGTTCTGGGACTGATTCTGTTGTGACAGGACTCAACAGACAGATATAGTGTGAGGAAGCCCATGTCTTTCCTAGCTGCGCATGGTCAATGCTATGGAGTCCCTCCGCTGTGGGAGAGCTGACTGTTCATGCACTGGGATTTAGGGGGATGGCTGATGAGATGGAACAATATTGTATGACGAGAGATGCTAAATGCTTGAAGAGGGTGGTCCATAGTCTCTGCTCAGGAAGGGAGAGGCTGGCCTCTAACCTGCTGCTTTGGCACCCATGGCCCAGTGACCCACTTCAGGGGACTCTTCTCAGAATTCAGGCCACCCTCGCTGAGCCTTGCTCACCTTCCTACCTGGAAGCTCTTGGATTTGAAGCACAAAGCATCTCTTGCTTCTGTATCCTCCTGGCTTTGTTCCAAGCACACTTTATGGGAATGTCTTGTTTGGTTGGAAAGCTTAGCGAGGCGGCTCACAGTTCTCTTAGAACATCTCTCTTGCAAGAAGGAACTATTGCCTTTGGGTGTCAAAGAAGTCAATAAAAAGTGCAGTTTGGGCTACGAGAGAGGCCAAAGCATGAAGACCGCAAATTTAAGTCCAGCCTGGGGTACAGAGCAATAGCAAGATCAGCCTGGGCTGGTGATAGTGAAACTCTGCCTCAAAATTAAAAACAAAAACAAGGAAAGAGAAGTGGAGTTTGGATGGGGAGTGTTTACCTAGTATGTGCACACTTTTCAATCCTGAGCGTCAATAATTAACAACAACAACAATAATACAATTAAAATAAATAAATGAGAATCTATGGAGACTGGGGTGAGGGACTCCCTCCCATAAACACAAATCACGCAGTATTGAAACTCAGGCTAGCCCAGTTTGACTTTCCCTTTGGCAGTGGTTTCCCAAAGAAGGGAACTAATTCGTATGTTCCATAAGATCTCCGACAAGCCCTGTCTGCACACACACTGGTTTTTCAGAGCTATGATCCCTTAATGGATTAAAAGTAGCTTCTCCAGATTAATGCCTGCTGCCACTTTCTAGTCTTCCCTGGCCTGCTCATTTTCAAACAAGCTAATTTTGCGTCTTATTTTTGCTGCTCTCCTTCATGGTGGGAGCTTTGTATAGGTCTTAGATTGCTTATGGATGTCCATCTTTTTTTTTTAATCACCCTTACTGAGTTATATTTCGTATACCATGTAATTTACCTGCTTAAAGTGTCCACATCTCTAGTTTGAAGTTGCAATAACAAGGTTGTCCAAATCATTTTTATAATAAACCTTAAACACTTTTAATAATTCATCCACTTGCAGCACTTTACTCCTTTTCATTGTTAGATAATATTTCAGTGACTGGACCAACCACATTTTTGTTTATTCATTCGTTAATTTATAGATAATTGAATTGGTTCTGCTTTTTGACTACTGTGGAAATGGCTGTTATGCACATTCATGTACAAATATTTACATAGAAATATTTTTCATCTTTTTTTTTGGACATGCAATAGAAGTGGGATTGCTACATTTTAACTCTCTATATAACTTTTTAAGGAACTACCAGGCAGTTTTTCAAAATTCTGAAAGCTATTCTCTACCCACTTACATTTTCAGCCATTCCGGTCCTTGCCAATAGTGATCACCTGCTGTGGCCATCCGAGGGAGGCAGTAGGCGATGTTTATTGTAGTTTTGATGAGTATTTCTCCAGAGACGAAGGATGTTGGCCATTCTTTCGTGTGCAAATCGACAACATCCTAGTTCTCGTTGAACAAGCACCTTTGCATACATTTTTTTGTCCATTTTTAAGTGGGCTATTCATTTTTTATTACTAAATTGTAAATGTTTTTATTATGCTTTAAATGCAAGTTCTTAATCATAATATATGATTACAGGCTTCCTCTCCCATTCGGTGGGTTGTTCTTTCAACCTCTTGACCTTTTGACAATTAATAATGTCTAATTTAGTGTGTACATGTGTGTTTATGTGTGCATGTACTTTCTGTATCATATTTAGGAAAAGTTCCTCCTAACTTGAAGTTGCAAATATTGACTCCTATATATTTTTCTGTGAGCTTTATCATGATGTTTGAGGGTATTTGAGTTTCTCCATGTACAGCATAGAGACAGAACTTGGCGTCATCTTGTTCTAGTGGATATTCAGTTGTCCCGTTTGTTGAAAAGACTTCCTTCCTCCCATGGAGGTGCTGTATGCAGTGGGGATGAGGCTGAATAACTGTCTGGCTTTATTCTTGGGTACCAACAGTGAGCTAACCTTTCTTCTGACTTATTGAACAGTTCAATAAGTCACTGTTGTCAACCCCAGAGCTGTGCTCCCTCTACCTGCTGCTTCCTGGTCCAGGTCATCTCTCAGTTTTGTCAAACAATTAGCATAAAGTCATTTAAGGGGAAGTGGACATAGGCGGGTAGGGAAAGACCTCCATCCGTCCATGTGGGTCGGAGATCTGCAGGAGTTCAGCCATCACAGACTTCCTTCCAGTTTGCTCCAGATTTAACTTCTTGCCATATCCACACTTTGGTGCCTCCAAGTCCTGGAACTTTCTATGACTTTCCATGGAGCCAGGGGACTCGATCCTTACCAGCGCTTCCTGCAGCGGGCACTCCATCTTAGCTGCCCCACCTGGCTAACCACTGCCCATGCTTCTAGTCTCATCATCAAAGATGCCTGGAAAGTTTCATTTCCTATGGTAGATATTCCTTTCTGGTTTTGCTCATTTCTTATTTTAATGGATTCGGGAGCAATAGCGGTGCGGTGTGGGCCACATTTAGGAGTACAGAAAGGTACTCTTCAGTTCTAACTGTGCACAGTTCCAAGGGGTCTTCGGTCATCATCCACACAGATGATGGTTCTTGGTGAAAAGAAGTTCTGTCTTGACAAATACACATCCACAGTTAAGGGTAGAGAATAATAGAAAACAATTTTGATGAATGAGAGCCTAACAATCAGCATTTGCCTCCCTGATGGTGGGCATCAAGCATCTGTTTTCCCATTATCAAGCTTGGTGATAAAGAAATGTTTGGCAAATGAGGAGAAAGATTAATAAGCAGCTGTGTAACATGACTGTAATACACAAATCCCTTCAGTACTCCAGTGCCGATTTCGTTCTTTTCCTGTCCTGACTCGGGAGAGGAGAATAAAATACTGCATTTCTTCCATTTCTTGCAGCCACTGCTCCGAAGCTAAACTTGTATGTTACTCATACACACGTCACCACAGGCTAATTAGATGTAAGAGTCTACTCCCAGTTCAAAGAAATCTGACTTCAAAGCACAGTTGAACTCGTTTTTAAATCAATCATCTCACAGAAAAAGACCAAGTGCTGCTGTTCACCAGCTTTGGGCTAAAACTGAGTTTAGTCAGTCCACCCATCTTGGTGATTATGAAGGAAAACTACGTTTGCAAAGGATATTGGTATGTCGCCTCAATGCTACGTACCTTTTCAGAAAGTTTTCCTTTACTTTATGTGCATGAGTATTTGCCTGCATGTTTATCTGTGCACCACATGCATGCCTAGTGCCCAAGGAGGCCAGAAGAGGGCATCAGATCCCCTGAAACTGGAGTTCCAGTCAGTTTTAAGTCTCCTTGAGGGGCTGGGAGCTGAACCCAATCCCCTGCAAGAACAGCAAGTGTTTCAGTCCAGCAAATAAACCATCTCTCCATCCCCCAGATTATTTACTTTTAAGTCTGTTGCAACATGGGAGAAGATGAGAGCATGTCTTTTAAATACGCTTTGGTCTCATTTGGTCATAAAACTTCGGAACAATACTTAGACAGATGTTGCCTAGAGATGATTACGACAACTTTGATATTCTGATGAGAAGCCACCAAGACACCATGATGAGTCAAGTAAGTTACTCAAGATTGAGGAAGCAGAAGAGAAAGAGGCCAAGGCCATCCCAGTGTCGTGGCACTGTTTCCTGTGGTTCTGCCTAACATACACATGGACTCGGGATTTGACACACCAGTAAAATCTGGAAACAGAAAATGCAAAGTAGGAGATACTGGTTTTTGACTTCTCAGAATACTTAGTTTGCTGAGAAAGCCTCCTGTGACATTTAGATTCATCCCGTGTTAACGGTTAAGCTGGCCTCAGCCACAGTCAGTATCTTGGATTGTTGCCTGGCGATTTCTCAAGATTGTTGGAAGGTGCCGTGGCCTGTCTTTTCAAGAATAGTTGAGACATGATCAAGAAGAGAACATGCTTCCACTCTTCTGAAAAAAAAAAAAAGAAGAAGTCAAACTGAAGTATTTCTTTCCAAAGGGAGAGGAAATTGTTTGACCTGAACTGAGCTCAGCTTAGTAATTACAAGGCATTTTGTTTGGTGTTAGCTTAAATCACCTTCTAGCTGGCAACACCTATTCATTTTCTCTGTTAGCATCTAGTAGGTATGTTTCAAAAGTAGATGGCCATGGTTTTTAAACTTCTGAGGTAATCATAGTAATTTGAAAGGTCATTCATAATACTGTCATTGTATAACTATTTTATTCATAGAGCCAAATACTGAGCTTATGGGGAAACAGAGACATAAATGTTTTATTATCATTTATAGAAAACTAGAGACCCTTTGAAGCATCAGCCTACTAGATACACTTTAACTACATTCTAAAATATTACTTGTCTGAGTTATACTTAAATAATTCTATTTCTTGCATCTTAAGTTACCTGTTTTCTTGTGTGTATGTGTGTGGGGATGGTGTATACACATGTGTATATATGCCTATGCCTGTGGGAGTTAGGAGTCAGTCTGGGGTGGGGAGCTTCCAAGATCAGTCTACTACTTGTTTTTCCTTGCAAGTGTATTATTATTAATTAATTTATATAGATCCTCCCACTGGGACCTGGAGCTCATCAGATAGGCTAGTCCGGATGCCCACCAAGCCTCAGAAGTCCACCAGTCTCTACCTCCCCAGCACTGGGATTACAAGCAGGCATCACCATGCCTTGCTTTATATGTTGGCGCTTTATATGTTGCTTTATATGAGGATGAAACTCAGGTCATCATGTTCGCACAGCAAGCACTGTATGGACCAAGCTATCTCCTTAATCTTTACCTACTTCATGAAGTCTCTTTGTTTTGGATGCTAGACCTATGAGCTCTCCTATAAGCAAACGCTCCCTGCTCCCGGCTCATATACTTGGTTATAGAAATCTTTAAAAAATATGCACTTAAAATTTTCATTTATGCGCAGGTGTGTGCACACGTTTGTGGTGCTGTAGAGGCCAGAGAGAGTATTGGATACTTTGTGGCTGGAATTGCAGGAGATAACGAGCCACCTGCTGTTGGTGTTGAGATGTGAGCCCGGGTCTTCAGGAAGAGCAGTAAGCTCTCTTACTACCAAGCCATCTCTGCAGCAAAGAACACTAAATGTCAAACTGAAAACTCTATGGAGCATTACAACGTTGCTATATAAAAAATATCTGCTGTTCACCTTCACAGAGTCTATATGCATCTGTTTGACTTTCATTAAAATTATTTTGGGGGTGTGTGGCACACACCATAGCTTGTGTGTGGAGGTCAACAGACAACTTTGAAGAGTTGGTTCTCTCTTGCCAGCCCCTATTTCCTTTAATATATAATGCTATACTATTTTACAAGCATTCACCTTTTTTTAAGTCTTTCTTGGAACCTAGCAGGAACTTTTCTCTATTTGATAGTTTCTGTTTTTATTTCTCAATTATTTTCTTCTTCTGTTCATTGGCTTTCTTCTAGTAAGGTGCATGTTGGATCTTCTGAATGCATCCTCCTTGTTTTCTATCACGTGTGTGTGTGTGTGTGTGTGTGTGTGTGTGTGTGTGTGAGAGAGAGAGAGAGAGAGAGAGAGAGAGAGAGAGAGAGAGAGAGCAGGTGTGAACTTACTACAGTGACTTCTGTGGACAGTCACAGATCTCTTGGTCCCTGACTTACATTGTGTTTGATATTGAGCCTCTGGGGATCCCCTGTCTCCCCGTCCCATGCTATCACAGGGACAGTAGGATTTAGGGTTATAGACGTGAGCCATCACACCCAGTTTTACTTGGCTTCTGGGGATCTGAGCTCTGGTCCTCAATCTTGCATGGCCATCCTCCCAGTTTACTGATCTCCCGCTCTTTAACTAGAAGAAGTAGAATACTAATTCTGAAGAAACTCTCTTGGGTCAGATTCCCTGGGTTTGAATCACAGCTTAGCTGTCGTAAGATATACCATGTTGGCATGTCTTGCTAGTTTGTTCTTGGTTGGTGGATAGGCAACAGGATTGCATGGCAGGTTCAGTTGCACAAAATCTCAAAATCTCAGCCATTCACGAGGCTGGGGCTGAGTATGGAGAGAGCTCAGCACGTGAGACGAGCCCAGGCAACGTGAAGCTCCATAGTAGGAAAGTATGAATGGAAGTAAGGTCTATGCTACATGCTCATAGTAGCCCAGTCATGCTCCGTTACCCGTATTTCCTACGTTACAGGGTCTTTTCACATTGTTCCGTGATTTAATCCTATAATTATTTTGTCTGGTTGCCCAGTTCATGTTCAGCCAACTCATTAATAATTATGTGGGACATTATATCCAGCTGCAAATCTTTTCTTATTCATTCTGTGTTTCCTGGATTCCTCTCAGAAAAACATTTAAAGACCTATTTTAGAGAAACATTTATTTTTTGCCATTTAGCACATTTAAAAGCAAAAACAACAAACAAACAAACAAACAAACACAGTTCCCTATGGAGAACGAAGTTGGTCCCCCACCTCTGTGTATGTGTTTGTGTGTGTTAGTATGACTGTGTGCACATGTGCATGTAGGCAGACATGGAGGCTAGGACTCCACATGTGGTGTGCTCCTCTAACACTCTTCACGTTTGTTTTTAGAGACAGGGTCTCTCACTGAATCCAAAACTTACGCATTTGGCTGGGATGGGCAGCCATTAGACTTCACAGATCTGCCTGTCTCCCGAAGAGCTGGGATTACAGGTGTCTGCCTCCATGCCTGGCTTTTTCTATAATTTCTTTTGACCCAAATTCAGGCCCACAGGCTTGTGTGTCATGCACTTTGCCAGCCGAGCCTCTTCTCCAGCCCACAAGTTCAGTTTTATTCTCATGCTTGACACGAGCAATCTGTACCTCCACTTTATCTTCTTTTTCTAACTGTATTCCAGAAGGTTCTGGTCATGCTGATCCAAGTATTCGGCATCTTTGGTGCATCCTCTGAGGTAGAGGAAGGTAATTTTGTTCTCTTTAACATTTTGTTTTCTGTTATCTGCAGAATGGCCAGACATGGGGTAGAGTATCATGGTGTCTTGGATGCTCTCCAGGCACACATATCATTTTTCGGACCATAAAAGGAGCCTCGGAGCTTTTGGCAACCAGGATAGTACTGACTCAACTTCAGAAGGGCTAACTTTATGCTGACGGGCACAGAAGAGAAAAGAAAACACAGAACAGCAAAGGGGTCACCCCAGACCACAGTTCTCGTGCACGCTGTGCACCACAGACCACAGGTCTCGTGCACGCTGTGCACCACAGACCACGGTTCTCGTGCACGCTGTGCACCACAGACCACAGTTCTCGTGCACGCTGTGCTAAGATGAAGAACTCTGCAGTGTTTTTGTGCCCACGCATGCTGTGCTTGTCATGTATGCCATTATCCCTTTCTTAGATTATCCATTTCAGGCAGGCACTTTAACCTGCATTGCCCATGAGAAAACGGATGCTTAATACCATGCGGCTCTTCAGAACGTCAAACCCAGGTCTAGTACATATCATCATTCAGGTGCATTCCTCTCTCTGTGTTTTAGTAACTCTTTAGAAGGACAGAAGTTGGTAAGAAACTTCAGATGTCACAGAAACAATCAACAAAGAGAAATTCTCAGGATCTGCCAGTCTTCCTATAGCATGTTCAATGTATTATAATTTTCCACATTAACATGTGGAAATGCATTACAGCTTTCTATACTTCACCGACTGATTTGCAGGCAGACCAAACCAGGAGATTTTCCCCGTTTCCCAGGTACTTCAGTAGTTGCATAGCCAAATCAGATTCAGCTTTGTCGGCTGAATCTTTGTTGGCTTCACCCCGTTCTACACATAGAGCAACAATACTTTCATGCCTGTGGTTGGTACTGAACACATGCTTGCATGCCCTCCCTGAGCTTACTGCTTCTTTGAATGTTGACAGTCATATCTCAAGCCATAGCTAGGGCTCCAAGAAGGCCAAGAAACCAAACACTTCTCCCCCATTTCAGAACTCTCACTGGAGCATGATGGGAAAAGCAAAGTGGCCTTCAACAGGCTACTCCTGTTGTCAGTTCCGGATCGAGAGCGTTCTCATGCATGGGGGAACTGCGCATGAGTGATCGGGTCTGCTCTCGTCCTAGGTCGCAGGCTCTGGAAAGCCACGCGCTCGGCTTTCTTGTCTGAATTCCTTCTCAGATCACAGGGTTGGCTGGTGTGTGAGCACACAGAAGGTCCTGCACTCGGTGCCAGCCGTGGGTTTTCCTCTTTGTGCGCTCTCTGATGGCTCAGGGTGGTTAATTGGTGCAGCACTGCTTTGTGGGAGCTAATTGATTTGGCCCTCTGAGCTTACAGGTGAGACCTTCCATCAAGGCTAATGGCCAGTTACCCACAGAGGCCACGCCCGAACCTTCCCTTGGCCACATCCTGTTTTTAACTGCAGTACACTTGCAGGGGGAGGGGCCCTGGGGCTCCCTCTAAGCCAGTCATCCTCAAACTCCTGCATGTGTGAGAGTCATCCGGTGTGCTTGTTAAGACACAGGCGGCTGGTGCTCCACCCTGAGGACCTCCATGTCACTCGTTCTAGGATAGAGTCCAAGGTTCCTGGCATTCATCCCTTTGGTGCCTAAACAAAGCATGGCAGTCTTCAAAGCCTCGGCTTGGCGGGCAAAGACACAGAGACTTTGTAAGACAAGCAGAGAAACACCTAAGCGCCCTGGTTTCCCCTTTGAACTGAATAAAAATGTGGGAAAGCTCTAACGAGCCTCTAATTTAGTGATTCCCAAAGACTCCTAGGCCAAGCATCAGCATCACCTGGGGACCCAGGAGGGATGCAGCTCTCGGACCCACCTAGGCGCCATTAGAATGCTGCCAACAGAGCCCCTCAGGCCCCAGTAATGAAGGTGGGAATCACTGCCTCAGGCCCATGCTCACATGACAGAGTGATCCCCCCCAGTTGAACTTGAGGGGAGCACCATAGATCCACACTAGCAGTAAGAGTAGAGCAGAGGCGGAGTCTGTGTCTCTCTACCTTGTCCAGTGTGTGTAGGTGTGAATCACAGCACCAGTCAGGTCCCCGCGCTAGACGTGACTCCAATGTGTCCTTCACAATGACACCCTTCTCCACAGGGCCCCTTCTCATTCCCACTACTGTCGCCTACTAATCTGCTTTCTGCTTCTAAAACTCAGTCATCTGAAAAATGTCCCATGGGGATGGGAACTGGATGGCTCAGTGGGTGAAGCGCTTGCTACATAAGCATGGGGACCTAAGGGTAAATTCCCTGGCACCCACGTAAAGCATGTGTGTGTAACTAGAATGGGGTGTGTGCAACAGCATGTGTATGTAACTGGCATGGGCACTGTGCAGTGACATGTGTTTGTAAGTAGCAAGGGGGTTGGGGGTGCGAGTGAGGTGGGGACAGGTGGGCAGCAAACTTCCACTTCTGAGACACATCCCCAGCCCTTTAGTCCACATTTCTAATTTCATCCTTTTGTTGATGTTTTTGGTCTAAGTTTTAAAATTTCTTTATAGGTCCTCGACACTAATGCGGTGGACCTGGTGTCTGGAACCTCGACACTAATGCAGTGGACCTGGGGTGTGTGACCTCGACACTAATGCAGTGGATCTGGGGTTTGCCACCGAGTCTGTAGCTTTTTGTCACTTTCATGCCTTTCACAGAATAAAAGGTTTTCATTTGGATGACACTCAGTTTATTGTGATTTCTTCTTTGTAAGAAAATGGCACATAGTAACTCAAACAGAAGCATGGCACAGGATGGTTGACAGGGATCACTTATGCCTTTCCAGGGTAGCCTGTAAAATACAAGTCAAGTCCACTTGCTTCCCTCTATAAAACATCTTAGTGGCAGCTGGGCGGTGGTGCCTCTTGGGGGAGGCAGAAGTAGACAGATCTCTGTGAGTTTGAGGCCAGCCTGGTCTACAAAAGCTAGTTCCAGGACAGGCTCCAAAGCTACAGAGAAACCTTGCCTTGGAAAACAAAACAAAACAAACAAACAAAAAAAGGGGGGGGAGAGGCTTCCTATTGCTTCCAGCTTCCTGGTGCCCTTAGCATCAGGTTTAGGCTTTACACTATTGGATGCACCATGCCACCCTTCACTGCTTTCCCACAAAAGGGACAATTCTGAATTTCTGGAAAGTCACAGAAAAGGCTGAGTCATCTTCAGTGTCCTTCCCTCTCCACAAACTCTTTCAGGCTTTACCGCATCTCCATGATTTCCTTTCCATGGACTGCCCAATGCTGACTTCTCTGAGTCTGCAGCGCCCTGTGGCAGGATGAGTGCCCATCCTTTCCTACCCCTTCCTCTCCACTCCTTGAATGGAAGGACTGCTTCTTTCCTTCTGTCTGCCCACCGCCTTTCAAAATGCCCACCGCATAGGCAGCCCACCCCCGTTCCCTGGCTTCTGATCTACAGCCTCCTGGCAGCATCACCCAGCAAGGAAGGAAAGGAAACAGAACCCAAAGGAAATGTTAACTCACAAATTAACGTCACTCACGGGGCCTCTGATCAGCTTCCACAAGATTCTGCAGCTACAGAGCGTCCTTCATTATCCAGCCCTGTGTGGTCGATCTTCAGGCAAAATGTTTTATTTTGTTTCTCTAACTCCTTAGTGAGAAATGTTTATCCTGTCTTAGGGATGAGGGAACCGAGCCCAGATAGGTCAGAAACTCCATCCAAAATTACCATCAAATCATTAGCCCTCACCAAGAAGTTTCTCTGACTTTGGCCCTGTGGGACAATAGCACGGGACATTGGTATGGTCCACCAAAGCTGGACGGCACTGAGAGCATCATCCATCAGAACAGCGTTCCATGTTGGACTGTGAATAACAATTGAATAACGATCATTTGAAATGTCTACTCAATGCAAGAACTGAACAAATGTGTCCTTGCATCAGTACCGAGTTTAAATAGGCAGGCTCCTGAGTCCTGCACAACACAAGCCTACTGGCAAGTCTCTGACAGACAGAACAGATTCCCCTGGTTCCTACAGCATCCCTAACGCTGTAAGCAGACACAACTCGTCACAAACACGGCTGCTTGTCTCCCCTTTCTGCCTTATTTGATCAGGGTCTCTTCCTCTGTAAACTGAGAGGTAGTAATGATGATCATTAGCTCTGGTTTCATTCTGATGCTGTGACAGAACACTCTGAGCAAAGCAACTTGGTGGAGGAAAAGGTTTGATTTCTGGACCTTCCTAGACCAGGACTGTTGCTGGGTCTCCACCCATCCTTGCCCCTTTTCCCAGTAGGTCATTGACCTCCTAGGTCACAGTAGAAGCTGCTGCATGCTGGCTCGCTTGCTCAGGCTTGTGGTTAACTGTGTTAGATGGTCCAAGACCACCTGCTTAGACATGGTAACACCCACAGTGGGCTGGGTCCTCCTATCGTAAATAACAATCAAGATAGACCCTCATTGACACATCCACGGGCCAGTCTGATGTAGGAAACTTTCCTATATCAATGGAAACTTTTCTGTCAGATGACTAGACTGTGTCAAATTGACAATTAAAGCTAGCAAAATCACCATGCTTCTCACATTGTCACATTAACTTTGCTCTCCAATACTGTGGCCTTCAGAAAGAGGAAGGGTCCACTTAACAGGAAGAGTGGACGCTAGGAGAAATTCAGGAAGGTGGACTCCCATATGACCTCCTTTTCTGCTTCTAAGGCAGCAGTCATAGAGTACACAGTCATTTTGAAAGGCTATGATCTGCAGATATTGTAGAGATAGGAGACCTTCTTGGACCAAGACTGTTGCTGGATCTCCACCCATCCTTGTCCCTTTGTCCAGTGAGCATAGACCTACCAACCACATGGCCAGGATGTCAAAAACATCACTGACTTTTCAGAGAATGGACTCTTAACTATATCTTTTATCTACCAGAGTCTTGGTGAACACACCACAGCCCCAGATTCCTTGAGGTGAGGAGGAGAGTTCTTAAACACTGGGATAGGCGCGCACACGCGCGCGTGCGCACGCACGCGCACACACACACACACACACACACACACGTTCATATCAGAGCATCCTGCTTTTCGGAGCTTAATCACCAAGGTCCCAGTTGCCACTAGATCTTGAAGTTCCTGAATGGCACTGGAACTTACCGTAGTAAGTACTGAGGCCATGTAAATGTGTATGCCACCACTGTCTGACCTCCAATGGCTTAGCATTGTCCTTCTTATCTTTAGGCAAACTTTATTTATTAAAACATAAATAAAGCCGGGCCGTGGTGGCGCACGCCTTTACTCGCAGTACTCGGGAGGCAGAAGCAGGCGGATCTCTGTGAGTTCGAGGCCAGCCTGGTCTACAAGAGCTAGTTCCAGGGCAGGCTCCAAAGCTACAGAGAATCCCTGTCTCAATCAATAAAAAAATAAATAAATACAATATCACTATCATTTCCTTTTTTGTCTAAAATTAAAAAGAAGGCTATAACTAATATAAGAAAAATGTATACAGTAAGTATAATAACTTTATACAATATATACAGTCAGTAAGTATATCAACAATATCTGGTGCATTTGCATTTGACAAATTCAGAGAAAATACTTTATATCTATCTTATTTTGGTGCGTTCAGAGTCTTGTATTTTCTATTATTATTATTATTACTTATTATTTTAAAATTATTATTTACTATTATTTTTCTTATTATTTTACTCATTTCAATTTATTATTATTTATTATTACTTTCTATTATTATTATTACCTTCTATCATAATTTGTTTTCTCTGTCAGGTAAACAAGGAAAACTATAACTATCTAGTCTTCAACTTCCTCAGGGACTCAAGAAGGAAATAATATTAACCAAATAAGCAGGAAGTGAAAGCAAGCAACTTCCAAAAAATGTGAGTAATGACAGAAACATTTGGTTGCCTGCACAAACACCCAAAGTTCCTCTGCAATGTTGGGGTATCTATCTTCTGCCGACAGGCCTAGTATATCTGACAGATTTTCTGTGAAGCAGAATATTTTGAAGGGCTGTCCCTCCTTGTCCTGACAATGTTTGGCAATCACTTTCTTTTGCATTCTGCTTGCCCAATTAGGACACCAGACTATCAGCAGTCGAGGCAAGGGCGTTTTTCACAACCAGGGGCTTACTTTTGCCACAAAGAAAGGAAACTCCATGTGGAGTTTCTTCGATGCCTATTATCTTCTCTGAAGTAGATGCTGTGGTTACAGCATCTGGGAGCAACTCAGATACAGTAGAACCAGCAAAGGCACCGGCGTGAAGAGGCAGTGGCTTCAGTGCATGGGGTTTCCATTGGTGGTGAAATGAGACCTCACGAAGGCCCACACCTTCCTGTCCAAGAACAACTGGCAGACGGGAAAAGTGCTGAGTACCTACTTTGAACCACCAGAGCCACACCAACCTCTGACATCCCTCAAATCCGAGGCCTTGGTTATCACAGGTAACAAAGAAGGAGATTTCACAACTATACTGTTGAAGAAAGAAAGAGCAAAATTTAAAAATCAAGAGATTGTGACATTTGCAAACACTAAAATGGTGAGAAAGCTGCTGTGTGCAAAAGTGAGTGTAGATGGAAATGAATTTCGCCTTACGACATCCCATTTGGAGAGCACCAGAGACCATTCTGCGGAGCCAATAAGCCAATTAAAAACGGTTTTTCAGAAAATGCAAGAGGCTTAGGTTCCACTACTGTCCCATTTGCAGGAGACACAAATTTAAGAGGTTAAGAAGTTATCAAACATGGCAGTTTTTACCCAGTAATGTTTTTGGTGCTTGGGAATTTTCGAGAAAAGCTAAACATCACAATATACACGGGATACGAAAATAAATAATAATCTCAGGATTCCTGCTGCTTGCAAGCCTTGCTTTGAGCGAATATTTTTCAGAGAAGAGGAGGGCCACTTCAGTCCCCAAAGTTTGGACCTTGTCAGGTTGGGAACTGGACTGCGGTAGATTCCCTGGAGAACGCGCTGTACTGGTGAGCCGCAGCCTCGCGGCAACACACAGGTGAACAGAAATGGGTTGATGTAATAGTTAGCACTAGCCCGTGAGAGGCCTACGACACTGGCCAGACAGTTGTAACTGATAACAAGCCTCAGCGTGGCTGTTTCATAAGGGGCTGTGGGAACTAGCAGGGCCGATGGGAGACGGAAACTGGTCCAGTGGGACCGGGCAAAATGGAGCAAAAGCCTCTGTCTACAGCCATGTTTCTCTGGGTTGTTCCTTGCAGGGGCTGGGACACTAAGCATGATGAAAATGTGCATGTAGATTCTGTGAAGGGAGGCAGGGAGGAAGGCAGCAAGGAAAGTGACGGAGGGAGAAGGAAGGAAAGTCTGCCCTCAGTCTTTGACTTAGGAGCTCAGTTGCTCTAGGATTTAAATGCTCCACCCCAGCTTCTTGCCTCTCATTGTTCCCTTCGAGTCTGACCTTTTTTCCAGCCAGCTCCAGTTCCTTCTAAAACCTAGAGAATCCTTCTAGTAAAATCCTCACACATTTGGCATCTGCTTCTCTTGGGTCTCACCAGCACGCAAACCTAATATTAAATTCTCCCCACCAGGCTCTGACTCACTCTGACTGATTCCAGGAACTCTCCCCACACTAATCCTATAATTATACGGTGTGGTCAACATTATGAAGAGAAAGAGCAAGATACTCAATGAACAAATGCAACTCTGTGGCACTGAGGACTGTCACCCACAGAGAAGTGCATTAGGTAGCAAATACTCCCTGCTCCCTCCAGCCTGGGAGGCTGGTGGTCTAACTGCAGGTCTTCACTCCTCCTTCAGCTCACCCCAAGCTCTGCAGCAGACTACCTGCCGCTTTCCTTCCCCACTGGTCTCCTTCTAAAGTGGACCCCACAAACGTCCCCTCCTACCAGCCCTCCCAGCACTCATTGCTTTACCCCAGATCCAGCAGGCACTCCCTAGTAACCCATAGGCCACTGTGACTAGCTCACTAGCGAAGCAACCAGGCTAACCGCAGATCTTGACTTACTGCTCCTCTCCCCCAAATCTACCCTTTTAGTCTGAGCCCCAGTCTGCAGCATGCCACCTGCTGAGGCCTCCCTTCCCCCAGCCCCATCCCCCGTGGATCACACAGATCTTCCCCTTCTAACTTCCATATTCCCCACTTACTGCTTCATCCCAGCCCCCAACTCCAGCAGCCTATCAGGCAGCTGGGAACCTGTAGGCCACTCAAACCAGGGAAGCAGGCTGGCTAATTGCAGAACTTCGCCTCTCCCTCTGCTCCTCCAAATCCAATCCCCCAGTCTCATCCTCAGCTCTGTAGCCTGCCTTCTGTGTGTCCTCTCTTCACTCTCTGCCCCTCATCCCTAAGGGACTAAGAAGATCCTGGGGGAACATCCTGCTTCCCTCTCTCCTGCAGACCTCCTCAGCACCCTGGCCCATCCCTATTCCTAAGTGTCAGCTCCCAATACCTAGAAACACATTTTACCTAGACCCCAGTGGCCATGCCTATCAAGATCCCAAAAGAACGACTACAGGGCAACACACAATCACCACACTTTCCTAAGAACCAGAAAGGACAACAGAAACTAAGGAACAAAACACCCACCCAACAAAGACAAGACCAGAAAGCAGCGCCTAGATTTACAGTCTTCCCAAACGCAGACGGCTACGTGCCAGCATACAAACAGGATCAATAGTAGCCAGGAAAATATGCCACCACTAGAGCCCAGCAACTCTACCACAGCAGACCTTGAGAATTACAACATAGCTGAAGCACAAGACAAAGACCTTGAAATAGCCTGTGTGCATATGATAGACGTACTTAAAGAGGAAAAGAATAAATATCTTACAGAATCTGTGAAAACACAAACAGCTGAGGGAAATGAATAAAATCGTTCAAGACCTAAAAGTGGAAATGGAATCAAAGAAGAAAAACTAAACTGAGGAAAATCTAAAAATGAAAACTTTGGAAACCTGAGCAGGAACCACAGAGGCAGCCTCCCCATCAGTATACAAGAGATAGAGGAGAAAACCTCAGGAATTGAGGACATAATTGGAGAAGGGGACACCTCTGACCGCCCCCCCAAATGTTAAATCTAAAATGTCTGGGCACAAAACATTCAGGAAATCAGGGACACTATGAAAAGACCAAATCTAAGAATAACAGGCATAGAGGAAGAAGAAAAAAAACCAGCTCAAAGGCACTGAAAACAATTCAACAAAATCATAGAAGAAAATTTCTGTAACCTAAAGTTACAAGTACAAGAAGCACACAGAACACCGAATAGACTGAATCAGAAAAGGAAGTCCCCGCACCACATGATAATTAAAACACTAAATGTGCAGAACAAAGAATGAATATTCAAAACCACAAAGGAAAAAGACCCAGTAACGTATAAAAGCAGACCTATTAGAATAACTCCTGACTTCTCAGTGGAGTCTCTAAAAGGCAAAAGGATCTGGACAAATGTGCTGTAGACTTTTAAGAGACCACAGACGTAGCCTGGCTTGCTATTCCCAGCAAAACACTGAATCACAATAGATGAGTAAAATAAGATGGTCCATAATAAAACCAAACTTAAGTAATATCTATCTATAAATCCAGCCCTACAGAAGACAAACTCCAATCTAAAAAGATTAATTACATGCAAGAAAACACAAGTAATAAACAATCTTAGACCAGCAAAGTCAAAAGAAGGGATTCTCTCTCTCTCTCTCTCTCTCCCTCCCTCCCTCTCTCTCTCTCTCTCTCTCTCTCTCTCTCTCGCTCTCTCTCTCTCTCTTCTCTCTCTCTCTCTCTCTCTCACACACACACACACACATATTCATACAAACAAAACAAAAATAAAAATGAAAAATGCCAGAAGCAACAATCATTGATCAGTGATGTCTTTCAACATCAGTGGTCTCAGTGCCCCAATGAAAAGACACAGGGTAACAGAAGGAATGCAAAACCAGGCTCCATCTGCTGTATTTTGAATCAAGAAACTGCTACAACCAAAAACAAACCTAAACATCAAAGACAGGCATCGCCTCAGGCGAAAAAGATAGAAAAAGATATTCCAGGCAAGTGGACCTTAGAAGCAAGCTGGTGTAGCCATTTTAACATCTGACAAAACAGACTTCAAACAAAAGCTAATAAGAAGAGAGAGGATAGGACACGTCATACTCATAAAAAAAGGTCCACCAAGAGAACAGATATTGCAGTTCTTAACATCTATGAACCAATTACAAAGACACCCAGTTTCATGAAAGAAACACACTATAGCTCAATCACATAGCCACTCTTAAACATTGATAATGGGAGACTTCTATACCTGACTCGCACCGATAGACAGGTCATCCACACAAAACAAAACATAGAAACACTGACACTAACTGACGCTATAAACCAAATGGACCTGACAGATATACAGGGCATTTCACCCAAGCACAAAAGAATGCACCTTCTTCTCTTCACCTCACAGAACTTTCTCCAAAACTGACCACAAGTTTGGACACAAAGCAAATCTAAACTGATACAGAAATTGAAATAATCCCCTGCATACTATCTGACCACAATGGATAATGCTGGATTTCAAGGACAGAAGCAACAAAAAGCTTGCAAACTCATAGATACTGAACAACTCACTCCTGAATAAAAAATGGGCCAAGACAAAATTTAAAGACTTTCTAGAATTGAATGAAAATGAAAATACAGCATACACAAACTCACAGGACCCAGTGAAGGCAGTTCTAAGCAGTGAGTTCATAGCTCTAAGTACCTACATGGAAAAATTGGGGCAATCTCATGTTAGTCACAACAGCACACATGAAAGCTCTAGAACAAAATGAAGAAATCACACCCAAAAGGAATACATGGCAAGAAATAATCAAACTCAGAGATGAAATAAATAAAGTAGAAACAAATAAACAAACACAAAAAGCTGTTCAGAGAATCGGTGAAACAAAAAGTCAATTCTTTGAGAAAATCATTAAGACTGACAGCCTCTTATCCAAACTAACTAAAAGGCAGAGATAGAACATGCAGGCTCTCAAAATTAGGAATGAGAAAGAGGATGTAACCATAGATACCGAGGAAATCCAAAGAGTCATAAGGACATACTTTAAAACCCTGCACTCCACTGTCTTAGAGCTTCTATAGCTGGGATGAAACACCATGACCAAAAACAAGTTGGGGAGGAAAATATTTATTTAGCTTAGACGTCCACATTGCTGTTCACCAATGAATGAAGTCAGGACAGGAGCTCAAACATGGTAGGATCCTGGAGGCAGGGGCTTATGTAGAAGCCATGGAGGAGTGCTGCTTACTGACTTGCTTCCCATGGCTTGCTCAGCCTGCTTTCTTAGAGAACCCAGGACCACTAGTCCTGGAATGGCTACACCCACCATTGACCATAAATTAAGAAAATGACTTGCATCTAGATCTCAACTAAGGCTCCTTCCCCTCTGATGGTTCTAGCTTGCATCAAGCTGACACATAAAACTAGCCAGTACATCCACCAAATTAGAAAATCTAAAAAAAAGTCGATAATTTTCTCCATATATACCACTGACCGAAGTTAAATCAAGATCAGATAAGTAACTTAAAGAGATCTATAACCGCAGTGAGAAGCAGAAGCTGTCATTAAAAGTCTACCAACCAAAAAAGAAAGACCAGGGTCAGATGGTTTCAGCACAGAATTCTACCAGACTTTCAAACAAGAGTTAAAGAGCTAATGTCAATATTCCTCAAATTGTTTCATGAAATATAACCAGAAAGAACGTTGACCAAATCATTTTTATGAGGTCATAGCCTCCCTAATACCCAAACCATATAAAGACCCAGCAAAGAAAGAACTGCAGACCAATTTCCCCATGAACACACATGCAAAACTTCTTAATGAAATATTTGCAAACTGAATCCAAGAACACATCAAAAAGATCATCCACTATAATCAAGCAGGCTTCATAATAGACATACAAGGATACTTCAACAAATGCAAATAGATCAATGTAATCTACCATATAAGCAAACTAAAAGACAAAATCCATATGATCTACTCATTAGATGCTGAAAAGGCCTTTGACAAAATCCAACATCCCTTCATGATCAAAGTCCTGGAGAGATCAGGGATACAAGAGACACAGTTCAACATAAGAAAGGCAGTTTACAGCAACCCCACAGCCAACATCAAATAATTGGAGAGAAACTCACAGTAATTCCACTAATATTAGGAAGAAGACATGGCCACTCTCTATTCAAATCTATTCAAATTAGTACTTGAAGTTTTAACTAGACCATAGGACAACTGAAGGAGATAAGGGGATACAAACTAGAAAGGAAGAATTCAAAGCATCTTTATTTGCAGATGACACGATGGAATACATAAATGACCCTAAAAATTCCACTGGGAAACCTCTCCAGTTGATAAACTCTTTCAGCAAGGTAGTTGGATACAAATTTAACTCAGCGAAATCAGTAATGCCTTCCACATAGCCTCAAATAATAAAAAAATATTTCGGGGTAACTCTAACCAACTAAGTAAGAGATTTATAGACACTGGGAAGAGAAATTGAAGAAGGTATCAGAAGATAGAATGATCTCCAATGCTCCTGGATCAGTAGAACCTAAATAATAAAAATAGCCATCTTACTGAGAGTATTCTACAGATTCAATGCAATCTCCATCAAAAGTTCAACACAGTTCTTCACAGAAATTGAAAGGATAATTTTCAGCTTCATATGAAAACACACACACAAAAACTCAGGGTTAGTAAAAACAATCCTGGATAATAAAAGAACTGCAGGAACTGCAGGAGGTAGCACCATGTGATTTTAAGCAGGACTAAAGAACTATAGTAATAAACCCAGCATGGTATTGGCAACAGGTACACTGGTCAATGGAATCCAACTGAGAACTCAGACATGAATCCACACACCTGTGGACACCTGATTTTAGTTAAGAAGCCAGAAATACTCACCAGAAAAAGGCAGGATCTTCATCAAATTGTACTGGTCAAACTGATGGTTGCATGTAGAAGAACGCAAATAGAACCATAGTTATCACCCTTCACAAAACTCAACTCCACATGTGTTACGGACCTCCACATTAGGCCAGATACACTGAACCTGATGGAAGAGAAAGTAGGGAATAGCCTTGAATGCATTGGCACGGGAAAGATTGTCCGAACAGAACACCATGGGCACAGGCATGAAGACCAACAAGTAATAAACGGGACCTCTTGAATCTGAAAACCTTTGCATGGCAAAGGACAATGCCATTCAGAGAAAGCTGTAGCCTACAGAATGGGTAAAGATTTACCAACTGCACATCTGATAGAGGGCCAGTATCCAAAATATAAAGAACTCAAGAAACTTAGTATCAAAAAAACAAATAACCCAACTGAAAATGGGATACAGATCTAAATATCAGATTTTCAAAAGAGGAAACTCAAGTGGGTGAGAAACACGTGGATAATTGTTGAACATCCTTAGCCATCAGGGAAACGCAAATCAATTTGAGATTTCATCTTACAACTGTCAGAATGGTCAAGATCAATAAAAAAATTACTTTCATGCTGGCAAGGCTGTGGAATAAGGGGAACATTCATATCCATTGCTGGTGGGACCACAAACTTGTACAGCTGCTATGGACATCAGTGTGTCCATCTTCCTCAGGAAGATGGGAACCAATCTATCTCAAGCTCCAGCTGTACCACTTTGGGCATTTATCTAAAGGGTGCTTCATCCTACCACACAGATGCTTGCTTAACCATGTTCACTGCTGCTCTGTTCATAACAGTTGGAAATTGAAAACAGTCTAGATGTTCCTCAACAGAGAATGGATAAAGAGAACGTATTTACACAATGGAGCATTACTTTTAAATGCCTTTTAAAAAAAACCATGAAATCATTAAATTTGTGGATAAATGAATGGAACTAGAAAAATCTTCCTGAATGAGGCATTTCAGACTCTGAAAGACAAATAGGACATGTATTCATGTATGTGTGGATATTACTTGTTAAGTCAATGATAACCAAGTTACAATCCATAAATCACAAAGGGTAGATATAGACTAAGGGGCTAGATGGAAGGGATTTCTTCAGAAGGAGGAAAAATAGATAGTTAGGAATGGATGGGGGCAGGAGGAGGGGAGTAGAAGTGGAGGATCAAATGGGGAGGGCTGGGAAGAGGGGAATGAGGGAGGGAATATGGGAATGGACATCAAAAATTAAGAGCCATTTGAAGGGTACAGGGGCCTATGACCACCAACATTAGCAGTGTATCAACCCATGAGATAAGAATGTAGTTCTGTTCAACATGACTAGTAGCTGGTGTGGGCTCAAAGTTTGAAAGTCTGACCCGAGGGGTTTATTTAGGTATATATAAGCACAGCACTATTTGGTGAAAAGCTTCCTAGTCATAAATAACCCAATTTCAGCTGTACAACAAAGCTAAGCCGTGACTACCTCAAAATTCTTACGAAGTATAAGTGACATCTTCCATAAATACCGAGTAAACAGATTAACTGAGAAAACAGGCCCAAGATAAGAGTTTGAAGGAGGCTCCTCTGTGGCCTCAGTCCCACAGATAGCACAAAGGTCACCAGGCTAGCAACCACCTCCGCGCCCAGCCCTCTGGGCAGAAAACAGGTAAGTCTCTCCCTTTGAAGAGACAGCCCTGTGTGTTTAACTCTCCTGGTTTCTCTAGTGCTGATCTATGAACGCAAGAACCTAAAAGCCTCTTTCAGAGGGAAACCTAATACAGTAGAAGCTTCCCGAAATATACACATATACGACAGGCACTCTAAATGAAATCGCCAAATAATGGGGGGGAGAGAGCCCCAACTGGCCATCTCTTGTCATCAAATGAAGTTCCCAGTACCAGATTGGGTTTGGTGCGGGAGAATTATCTGTATTCTGTCAATCATATTTTAATAAAACGCTGATTGGCCAGGCAGGCAGTATAGGCGGGAAAGCCAGACAGGAAGTAGGGGTGGAGCAAAGAGACTGGGAGTATTCTGGAAGCAGAAGCTCTCTCTCTGACACTCCTGCACAGACCACCGAAGAGGCAACATGTAAGCTGTCACACTGAGAAAGGTACTGAGCCCATGTGGCTAACATAGATAAGGATAATGGGGTAATATATGTTATAAGAGTTAACAAGAAGCCTGACCTAATGGGCCAATCAGTTTATAACCTTATGGAGTCCTGTGTGTAATTTTTCTTTGTTGCTTGCCGGCTGTTGGGGTACTGGGAGGGACAGAAACCCCAACAAGCCAGCCTTCATGTTACATATGGCGCCCAGACGTGGATAACTGAATCCACAGAAAGCCTGAGAAAGCTTGGAAAAGAATAGAGTAAAGCATGGCTTCTTGGTGGCAGCAATTTCTCAGGTCTACTTTGCTTGCTAGAGGCAAGCAAGCGCTCTCATCTGAGAGAGGCTTCCTGACTCAGCTTTAGCTGCAAAACCTTGCAGCTCTTTAAAGAGGTCCTGCCACAAAACACTTAAATGTTGTTGATGACAAGCTGAACACATTCTTTTCAGTTTTCAGCTGTAGCAGGAGAAAAGCTGTGCTGTTTTAAAATGCCGGCTATGTGGGCTGTCCTGCCAGAGCAAACTCTGACTCTTTCAGGCAGGCAGTCCGACTGACTGTGGTCTGTGAGCAGAATGCTGCAGCTTGCTTGCTGGCAAGGACCTTGAAACGCCATAGAGTTGTGGCAGTGAACACAGCTCTGGCTGGTACCTCAGCCTTGAGGCTGAAAAGCTAAGGAATGAGCTGGATCTAGCTGTCAAAGCCACGGCTCTCCATATTGCTTAGTAAATTAATGGCTCATGTGGTCAGAAAAAGAAAAATATACAGTAAAGAGAGATTCAAAGAGGAAGAAAACCTCTAAATGGTTTACAGTGTGTATATGCAGGCTAAAAGTTAAAGTTCTTAAAGTTAAAAGGAAAGAAAGAGAGTAGTTGGGTGTGGTGGTACACACCTTTAATCCCAATGCCTGGGAGGCAGAGGCATATTGACCTCTGTGACTTCAAGGGGTAGAGGTAGATTGACCTCTGTGACCTCAAGGTGTGGTAGTACACGCCTTTAATCCCAATGCCTGCGAGGCAGAGACAGATCTCTGTGAGTTCAAGGTGTAGTAGCATACACCTTTAATCCTAGCACTGGGGAGGCAGAGACAGGAGGATCTCTGTGAGTTCAAAGACAGCCTGGTCTACAGTGTTATTCCAGGACAAAGATATACAAAGATCCTGTCTCAAAAAGTAAAAGTAAAAATAAAAGAAATAGAGGTTAAAATAAAGCCACATAAAGATGGAAAATGCACAGAGAATCTTCATACTGTATGTTATTATGCTCTCTTTAAATTGTTTGATTGCTGAGGAAGGAGCAACAACTGCTAAAAGACTTTTGTTTATAAATGCTGCTGAACTAACCCAAGATAGGAATTTTGAAAATACCTTGGCTTCAAAACTGAAGTCAAAAGGTATGTTACTTTGGAGAAGAGATTTTGCTTTTGTTTCCACAGAAAACGAGAGACTCTGGATTTATTCAGAGTTAAGAATAATCACCTTTGACCAAGGGAGGTCACCTGAAAAATCTCCGATAGGAACAGATGGCCCAGATGTCTGAGTTCTTCATCCAGAACAGGTTCAAGACTGCTGCCTGAGATGATCAAGACTCCCAGGATACTTCAGTCAGGACTTGATTATAACTCTAAATTTTCTTTAGGTCCCCTTAAGACTATCAGTGCCCCCAACCAGCAGGAAATAGCCTGAAATACTACGCCCACATTCCCAACAAATGGATTATGGGTATTTTCCTTTGTTTTAAAAAAAAAAAGAGGGAAATGGTACGGGAGAATTATCTGTATTCTGTCAATCATATTTTAATAAAACGCTGATTGGCCAGGCAGGCAGTATAGGCGGGAAAGCCAGACAGGAAGTAGGGGTGGAGCAAAGAGACTGGGAGTATTCTGGAAGCAGAAGCTCTCTCTCTGACACTCCTGCACAGACCACCGAAGAGGCAACATGTAAGCTGTCACACTGAGAAAGGTACTGAGCCCATGTGGCTAACATAGATAAGGATAATGGGGTAATATATGTTATAAGAGTTAACAAGAAGCCTGACCTAATGGGCCAATCAGTTTATAACCTTATGGAGTCCTGTGTGTAATTTTTCTTTGTTGCTTGCCGGCTGTTGGGGTACTGGGAGGGACAGAAACCCCAACAAGCCAGCCTTCATACTACAGGTTACCTCTAATTGAGTTGCTGGATAAAGGGGTCCTATATGAATCCCCAAACAACCCAGGCTGTTGCTAAGACTATAGGTTGCTCTTTACAAACTGACGTCAAAGCCCCATACTGAAGACAACACTAGCTGGTGTCTACAGAGATCCTTCACCCCTAAACGCTAGTGTCTTTGGTAGAGAAAGGTATTCTGTGTGCTACCAAAAGGGAAACCTAAACACCAACACAGCCACAAACCTTTGAATCTACAACGGTGCTCTACCTGCAAAATATGCTAGGGTAATGATGGCATAAACTTGTGGGAGTAACCAACCAATGTCTGATTTGATGTAAGATCCACTCCACAAGATAGAACCTATAACCCACACTGCTGGGTGACCAGGAACCAGAGACGGCCCAGGGACCTAGGGAAAGAGCAAACAGGTTGTTCGAAAACAACGTAGCAATAAAATGACTCTGAATGTTATTGTGCTATATTCACAGATTAGTGTCCCACTCACCCCTTGTCAGAGAAGCTTCCTCCTGCGGAACAAATACAGAGATCCACAGCCAGACACTGTGCAGGGAATAAGAGACTCACTCTTAAGTTGGATCTCTTCACCAAATTTCTCCTCTCAGGGTTCAAGGAACCCTGCTGAAGAGAAGGCAGAAGGAGTGTAAGAGTCAGAGGGGTGAAGGACACCAAGAAAACAACGCCCCCTAAATCAACATGACCAAAGCTCATGTGAACTCACAGAGGCTGAGGCAGCATGCACAGGGCCCGCACAGGTCTGCACCAGGTCCTTCCTTTTCATAGATTATTGCTTCCAGCTTAGTATCTTTATGAGATTCCCGAGTGTGCTAACAAGTGGGTCTCTGGGTCTTTATTGTTCCTTGTGCTTTCTCTTGGGTTCTTTTCCTTCTGTTTGCTTGTTTTGTTCAACTCTGATGGGTTAGTTTTTGTATTACTTTATTTACTGTTATCCTTTAGAAACCTGTTCATTTTCTAATTAGAGGCAGAAAGGGAGTGGATCTAGATGGGAAGGAGGTGGGAGGAACTGGGGGGAGTAGATGGGGAGAGATCATAATCATGATATGTTATGTAAGAAAAGAATCTATTTTCAATGAAAAGAAAATAGAAAAGAAAAAGATATCCTCCCAAAGTAACAAACACCTCACTTATTAACTCTATAAATGTTAATGGAGTGCCACCTACTTGCCCAACACCATGCTGTATATTGAAGATGCAATGGAGACCAAGACAAATCCTTCCCCACCCTCTAGTGACTTGAATTCTAGTGGGGGAGATAAATGTTGGAAGCAAATATTCTGATTTATTTTAAGGTGCACAGGGTACGGGGATTTGGGGAAGAGGAGGTCAGTAAGGGAGCAAGAAGCTTGATCTTGGAGGAGAGGGAGGAGACACAAAGCTCCAGCCGTGTGACTGGCTGGGGTTGGAGAAGAGTGGAGCCATGAGCACACATGGTGCTGGGTGACAGACAATGACATCCGGAAGGTTTTGTAGTGCCTCAGTGTCTTTGATGCTTACACTGAAGGAGGGGAAGTCAGTGAAGCATTAATATTAATTAATGAAGACCAATCTAGTTGTGATAGAAATAGAGGATAGAAAAGCTACTGCAGGCAGAATTCCGAGGATTATTCCCAGTATTCCTGTCTTGTACTTATTTCGTCCAAGGCTGATCTAGGCACTCCTGTGGAGGGACTCTGCAGGTAGAATTAGAGTTACCAATCAACAGACCTTGAAATAGATTGTCCTATACTATATGGATGCGACAGTTCTAATCACTTGTGTCCTTGGGGGTGTGGAGCCCTCTGTCTGGAGAGAGAGAGAAGGACTGAGGGAGGTAGAGGAACGATGAAGCCAAAGAGGATAGCAAAGAGATGTGAGGCACCCAAAGGCTTAGACCTGATCTTCTCTGGGGATACTGAAGGACCCAAGGAGCCAAGAAACAGGGGTTCACTTTAAGTTTTGACAACTGCCCCCCCAGCAAGTGGTCAGGAGGGAATTAGGGCCTTATGCCCGTACAAAACTGAATTCAGTCAGCAACTTGGGTTTTCTTAGGAATGAATCCATCTGCAGTGTGGAGAAAGAAACACACACAGTCCTATCAGCACTGACTCTGTGAGACCTGGAGCAACACCCATGGCAAAGGGCATCACTATGGAAACGAGACAGTTTCCAGCTGCTGAGCTACCTTTAAAAGTAGCAATAGAAAGCTGATGCGGGAGTCAGGGCATCGACTGAGAAATTAGGACAAAAGTCTACCAAGAGATGGTGGCATGGGCCTGGCAAAGGTATGGGAGCACACAACGTGACTGACTCCTGTGTCGACTTTGGAGGCAGAGACAGGAGGATTTGGGGCTGAGAAATGGGAAGGATGGAACTTTCTATTGGGAGTCATCTGTGGAAGGAACGGTTTGCAAAGACGGACATGAAGAGGTGGCCAGAAGCAAATTATATAGAGGTTTCCGAATCAAGAATTTTAAACTTTATCATCAAGGAAAATTACTTAATTCCATCAAGTAGTCAAATATGAGAGACAGGTTGGCACGTCTTAGCACTGTTGGCCATGCTTTATTGTATGTTTCCTTGGCCAGCTATCAGCCATCTACTACCAGCTGATACAAAGCAGCATGGTTTCTTTTCCACTTGTCAAGCCCACACGAAGACAAAACAGTAAAACTAAACAGAGTAAAAGGAAGAAATAAAATTAAAATAATTTGTAAATAATGTTTTTCTTCACAAAACTCTAAACGTGATGCCATAAAATTGAATGAAATTAACAAGAGTGTTTAGCAAACCTGTTGGAAACTAAATCAGATAAATATCAGTATGCACGCCACAATAGTTGAAAAGCAAAATCATACATACAAGATAGTACTTAAAACAGTGCAAAGGAAATACCTAATAATGAACAGAACGGAAAATAGGCAAGCTCATTAGAGATAAATGCTATTGAGGGAAATTTAATTATATGTAAAGATAGAACATAATTGATTAGAAAATGCAATCTTTTTTAGAGTTCAATCTTTGTAATTTAATTCAATGAGATTCTAGTCATGTCCCTGCAGACTTTTCTAGTTTCTGAAAATTGGCAGGCTGGTGATAAATTTTATATATTCAGGAAGTCAAGAAATAACCAAGATATTATTTTTAAAAAGTGACAGGTACCCCAAGTAAACATGCTTTATACAGGCTGTGTGTGGCAAGGCATGCGACTGAGGCCGAACATCCTGGGGATGGAGCACCCATGGTGGGGAATCGGATAAGGTATTCTTCCGCGTGTGGTGTGTTTTGCTTGCCCTCTTGCTATGGTGGTAGTTCCATGAGCCTAGCTACGGGTAGTGAGACATGTGAGGAATTCTTATATACACAGACCTTCTATATGGTATGGAGTGATGCTTCCTTATGGAATGGGGTCCAGCTGTGACTATGGCGACACCTTGGCAACACTGCAAAATGATTTCAGCCCATAGCTTCCATAGTCTTATTATAGTTCCGACACCGTTCAAGATCCAAGGTCTTTTCTAGAATGCAAGGCAACCATTTAACAGCGAGATTTTTTCAAATTAACAGATTAAAAGGCAAATCGGGTGCTTTCAGTGCACAGTGACGCAGAGGAAACCCGTCAGTCCCAAAGAAAAGGAGAGGAGAAATATCAGCGCACAGTGACGCAGAGGAAACACACCGTTCCCAGAGGAGAGGGGAGGAAACTCAACGGAGAGATACCAGATTAGAACCAAGAGCGCACCTGAACAGGGTGTAAGTCCTGGTGTCTGGCCTCCATCTTTGGAGGCCCCGCCCCTGTGCCCGCCAAACGTTGGCCCCTCCCCCGAGGAGGGAAGAGGTAGCCCGCCAAAACCGTGACCACGCCCCCAGTCTATTTAGGAAAGTCCCTGTGTGGTCTCCCCCACCCCACCCTATATCCTTTAATTTGGCGTGTTGTCATTTGGCTTGATTGAGATTTTTTTCGTGTAGGCAGAGAGCTCACGTTAGGAAAATTCCCAACATGGGGCACACACCACACTGTACAGCTCCCATAACCAGGGCCCATGGGATCACCTGGACGCTGTGTTGGTTCATCTTCATGGTCAGCTTGACTGCATTTAGATGTAACCAGGAGATACCCTCTGGGTATAGCTTGGGGAGTGCCCGGAGAGGTTTAATTAAGGGGCAAGACTTAACTCGTGTGCCTCAGGTGTCTAATCCTGTGATAAAACACCAGGATCAAAAGCAGTTTGGGGAATTGTTTCGGGTTACACTTCCACACCTCAGTCCATCACTGAAGGAAAGCAGGGCAGGAACCTGGAGGCAGGAGTTGATGCAGAGGCCATCGGGGAATGTTGCTTACTGACTTGCCCCCCCACCAAGGCTCCCTCATCTTGCAGACTGTCTTCCTCCAGGTAGCCCCTCCTGCCGTGGACTGGGCCCTCCCACATGGCTCACCAAATAAGAAAATGCATCACAGGCTTGCCCACAGGCCAGTCTGATGGGGGCATTTTCTCAATTGAGGTTTCCTCTCCCCAAAGGACTCTAGCTTGTGTCAAATTGACATAAAACGACACAGCCTGAGTGTGGATGGCACCATCCGGAAACTGTTGGATCTGTCCCTAGGAGACTGAAACCTTCCATCCCATAGGGGAAGATCCTTAAGCAGGAAGGTAAACAATAACAACAACAAAATAGCTTCAGGAAGTCTCTGAAACTGACCAGATACAGTAGGCCCCTCCCTCCCAGAGTATACAAGTCAAGCAGCAGCTTCTGAGACCAGACCAGCTGTCTGGAAGGGGCACAGGCCATCTAAGCTGTGTAGAAGTTTAATACCAGAGTCACTTGGAAAGGATACCCTCCAACCTGCTGAGCTGCCTGCAGGCTGTGCAGTGTGCTCCAGGTTCCCAGCTTTGGGAGTGGTCGCCCATGTTGGGATGGGCTTTGCCGATGTAGCTGCCTGAGAGTCATTTCCGCTCCTGTAAGTAACGTTTTACCCATATTCCTGTAGAGTTCATCAAGTTGGATTTTGGTGGAATCCATACTTTGGTCTGTCATGGACTTCCTATCTAGGACGAATAGACATCAGTAGTGTCTCCCCTAGAAAAGTTCAATCGGACAACAGAGTCCCATATCGAATAAAGAGAGAGAAAGCAGGAAGCCAGCTGAGCACTACCGTGTGTCTCTTGCTGCCACCTGAGTGTAGCTTTGGCACGGTCGGCTGCCTTATGTACCCACCTCCATGGCTTCACCGCCACGAGTGACTGTACATTCACACCGTCAATCAACATAGATACTTTTCTTAAGTTGCTTTCATCACCTCAATACAAGCAATGAACAAATAGCAAGGGAAGACTAGACCAAATGCCAGCCCCCCGTCCAGAAAAACACCAAACCCTGAAACTCCAAGTCAAACACTCGAGGGTTGTGGTCATATCACCTGTTATCTAATTATACCATCGAGAGCTAACATGGGCCCTTTCTTGGAGTCCTAGTTTGTTTTCTATTGCTGTGATTAAAAAAAAAAAATCACGACCCAAGGTAACTTGGGGGTAATTTGGCTTATGCGTCCATATTTCAGACCATCATCAAGGGAAGGCAGGGCAGCATCTCAAGACAGGAACCTGAGGCAGGAACTGAAGCAGATGCCAAGGAGGAGTGCTGCTCACAGGTTTACCCCTCGGTGCTTGCTCAGCTTGTTGTCTTGTGCCAACCAGGACCACCTGGCCAAGGGTGACACCACCCAGAGTGGGCTGAAACCTCCCACGTCAGTCATAAATCAGTGCCCCCATGGACCTTCCTGCGAGCAACAAGATGAAGACAATCCCTCAGTTAAGGTTCCCGCTGCTCATAGAATTCTAGCTTGTGCAAAGTTGACAAAAAAAAATAAATAAAGCAAATAAACAAAAACCAAAACACTAGTCAGCCCACTTGTGTGGACTCCATTAGGTCTCCGCAGCTTCCTTCTGTGATGCTCCACGTCTGTGGCATCTCTCAGACCCTGGGTTCTCCTGCAAGCTCCAACATCAGCTTTGCAGCTTCACAAAACCCACTCTGGAGCTCTGTGTAGAGATTCCTATCCTGCTACACATTGTCTGGCCTTGGTAACTTCGAGCATCCTTCATCCAAGTCTCCATGACGTTATAGCACTCATATTATGCCTACCTGCAAAACCAAAACCATATAGATGACATCTGGCTGCACTGCCAGATTTAGGTGTAGCCTGGCTCCCTTCGGTCTCAGCTGCAGCAGCTTCTGGTACATTCTCAGCCGAATGGATGAGCCAGTTCCCTGGGCAGCCATTTTCTGTCAGGGTTCTGATAGACTCTATCTTTTTAAGATTCCATCTTCCTATCTTCTTCTTTCAAAAGAGTTTCATTGTTACCCCCTAGAGCTCTGGAAAGGGGTGGCTTCACCCTCAAGATACCTTTTTCCCACTGGTGTGGGCGAATTGTCTGTATTCTGTCAATCATATTTTAATAAAGCGCTGATTGGCCAGGCAGGCAGTATAGGCGGGAAAGCCAGACAGGAAGTAGGGGTGGAGCAAAGAGACTGGGAGTATTCTGGGAAGCAGGAAACTCCCTCTACCACTCCTGCGCAAACCACTGAAGAGGCAGCATGTAACTTGCCCAGCTGAGAAAGGTACAGAGCCATGTGACTAATGTAGATAAGGACAATGGGGTAACATAAGTTATAAGAGTTAACAAGAAGCCTGACCTAATGGGCCAATCAGTTTATAATCTTATGGAGTCTTGTGTGTGATTTTTCCTTGGGGTATGCCGGCTGTAGGGTACCGGGTGGGACAGAAACCCCAACAAGTTGGCCCTCGTGTTACATCCCACTGTCTCAGTGCAAGCCCCTGTTTTCTCTTTAATGACATTGATGTCTCTAACGATTATTGATTCAGTGCTCGCACCAACTTTGCCCACGCTATAACGGTTCTTTGCAACTTTAAACCTTCCCAGACTTCTTTCCCTGCCAAGTTGAACATTTTTTCCTCTTCTTGTCCCACTTTCTGTTCTCTCTCGCCGTAAACTTGAGCAGTGAGCAGTAGCCAGGCAGTAGCCTGCATGTTATGTCATCTTGATACAGCCACCGTCAAACGATGTAGTTCATTGCTTTAAAAGTCAACCATACGCAGGTTTCCAGGACACTGAGCTGATAGAATGTCAGTTTCTGAAGGGGACTTCTGCAGAGGAGGGGCTCCTTACCAGACCCCGGATTAGGCACCAGCCATGCCCAAACACCTGTTCTCACAGAGAAATCCTTTATTAAGCAGGAAAGAAAAGTGGCTGCTTTCTGATTCAGGCAGAAGACAGCATCAAATGACCTTGCAGGTGTCATTCTTAAGAGAAGAAGGGGAGGCCTGTCTTAGAACGAGCTAGGACGCTGTGGTAAAGGAGACAGCGGATGAGGGAGAAGGGGAAGGGGGCAAGGAAAAAGGGACAGGAATATTTGTTCCAGAGATACAAGGGACTGCCTCCGGATAGAAAGGAGATTGATGTGGCCCATAGGTAAATGGTGGTTTATAAAGCTAAAGGGGGAAACACCACATTAGGATGAGGCATTTAATCCTAATTGGACATGTTAATTAGGTGAGCCAAAGGGGACTTTTGATTGCTGTAACTTGGTATTCAGCCTCAGGAGGAGGAAGTGGCCAAGTAAGGGACTAGAATTTGGTGGCTAGCTTTAAGAATGTAATGTAACAGTTTTTAGCAAGGGGGAGAAGGGCAAGGCCTGCCAGAGCCACATACTGGGGTGTGCCAGTGTTCCTTAGTTCCTTTGCCACAATGGAACACAAATAGCCTCCATCGCAAGTCCCAATACTACCTTGTCCCCTCTGAAGCCCCATGAGCCTGGCCTTCATTGTCCCCATTCCTATCATCATTTTGGCCTCTTGAACTTCTACCAGAATGGCCCATTGCACTCCATTTACAGCATCCTAGGGATTCTGTAGCCCACAGTTTCAGACTCTCCATCAGTCTTCCTGTGAATGGTTCAGAAGGCTTGAGAACCACAGCCGTATGCTCAGATATCTGTAAGTCACATCGACAACCTTGCTTCTCAGTATCAACTCACTGTGAAAGAGTTACTTCCACTGCCGTGCTCTTCCACCGTGACTGACTGTGAGTGACGATGAATCCACCCTTCCGTAAGTTGCTTCTTAGACAGTAAATGATCACAGATATAGGAAAAATAACTAATGCCATGACAGTAACGAATAATGGCAAAATGGTACAGAGAAGTAGGGCTGTGGCTTCAGGGTTCCTGGCTGTCTGCAGCATCAGGGGCATCAGGCTGCTTTCCTACATCCATGCTGACCTGGAAGCAGAGGCGGGAGCAGAAAGACACACAACCTCCCCAAATAGTGCAATCAACTGTGGACCAAATGTTGACACAGGGCCTCTGGGAACCAACCTCCTTCCCTCCCTCCCTTCCTCCCTCCCTCCCTTCTTCCCTTCCTTCCCTCCTTTTTGATTTTTCGAGACAATGTGTCTCTGTAGCTTTGGAGCCTGTCCTGGAATTTACTCTGTAAACTAGGCTGGCCTCGAACTCACAGAGATCCGCCTGCCTCTGCCTCCCAAGTGCTGGGATTAAAGGCGTGTGCCACCACCGCCCAGCAACATTTCACACTCCTTCTGGCTACCGATAGTCTCTTTGCAGCCATCACTGTATGGCTAGGAGGTGTGAAAATTCAGTTAGTTTTAAATAAAAACATTAGATCTGAGTGAGTTTGGCTTAATGTCTCACTGTTAAAACTTGACTGTGCACTGTTCCTGCTACTTGTTGTATCTCATCTCCCACAAATAATATTGGTGCTGTGTCCATACATAAAATTCCTTCCTTTTCATTTTGCTCTGTTTTCTCATTTTGAATTATCTTTGACTTTTCTCCCTCCTTCCTCCAGTACCTGCTACCATAGCAACATCTATCTCAACCATCAACCATATATCCTTGTTCTGGCCTCAATTTAAATTAATTCAATAAATATTTATTATTTGCCTAGTGGATGCGTAGTGCATCACAGTTGTTATTTAAAAAAAAAAAGTCACAAATCTTTTCTCTCATCTCTCTCCTTACAGCTTAGGATATACCAAACTGTACCAACAAGAAACTTGATAAAAATGAGCTAAATGAATGGGAGGATTAAGGCGATATACACACACAAAACACACGATTCAAAGTTACCTAGAAAACATCAGTAAAATCTTTTTTTATCACAGCTTTTCTGTTGTTGTTACTTCTTCATACCCAAAGATACCTTTATCTGTGCATGCAGTCCGGCTGAATATTCTAAATGCAACCGGGATTCTATGGATGGAAGGCACAGCCTTTGGTGGATTCCTAAGACAAGGCACACATGTGAGAGACTGATGTTAGATACTTGTTTTTTAAAAAAACTTTTCTAATTTAGGGCATGCATATTTTTATAAAAATGTGTAACTTTAAGAGATTTAGATTAAGAGTCTTCAAAGTTCTGAGATATCTGTGATTTAAAAGGATTTAACTGAAATGCGATTGTTTAAATATGCTAGAGACCACTTGTCGTTAATACTGTAGTTCAGATGCTTAGGAAGGTGAGGATGCCTATGCCCTCGGAAGGCAATGGCCCAGAGCTAACCAGGTGCCAGAGGAGGGGAGCTCAATGACTCCGATAAGTACCATGTTCAAAGTTTCATTGGGAACCTAATAACATAGTTGTAGCTTTTAATCCAGACATTTATCTTAACGCTTGGTCCCCAAAACATGGACGAGCAATTCCTGGTACATCTGATGCAAATGGAAGATATTTCTCCAAAAGAAAAATGATGCAACCAGGAGAGCTGCAACTCACAGGCCTTTAGTCTGCCGTTGTAAAGAACAAGCGTGTGTCGCACGTGGTTAGCTTAAAACTGAGCTCTGGAATTTGCATTTGGGGCATTTAAGAGTATGTGTGCAATCACTAGGGTTTATGTGGTCTTGTTCAGTCTGGTTCTCCCTTCCTTACAACTGTCCTTCCCTCATGCATTTTTTCCCAGTCTCCTGCCTTTAGTGACCACAGAAGGCAGACCTCTCTCAGAGTCCCAGTTTCTTAAACAGGGGTTTCACTCTCAGCTGAATGTCTTTGCATCTCTCCTGATAGTTCCGTAAGGTTAGAGATGGGCCTACTTTACCAGGGCTACCAGTGCTCAGGTCCTGGGCTGAAAAGGTAAACACGTCCCCTGACGCCTCTAATTTGTAATTATTTAAAAACAAAAGCTTTATTTTAATGTAATATATTATTGTGGTAAATCCCTCTGAATGTACCCACCTTTCATGAAAGGAAATGGGAAGTGTGGTGGGCGTGTCCCCTGCCCAGCTTGAACTGCACACCAATCTCCTCTTAACCTCTGCTAATCCGTGTTAGAAGTGACTCTTTTCTCTTGTGCCCTGGATTTCAACATCTTTCTGTGATCTCCTCTGGGATGAATTTCTTTGCATGGGCAGTCAGGGAGGAGGCTTGGCAGTGTAGTTCCTAAGAGTGGCCAAAATGTTGCAACAGCTGAGGGTGAGGGTGGCAGTGTGACCAGGCAGAGCAGCGGCGGGGTGCCAGGGACGCTGATCAGTCATGGGTTCTTCAGGCCAAATGCATGCTCAAGAAAACAAGAGGCAAAGGAAAGGCCAGAGTGAAGCAACAGCGGGGTCAAGTATGCCATGCCAAGGCCAGCAGCAGGGAGGCCTGGGCCAGCAGCAGGGAGGCCCAGGCCAACAAATGTCCACAAGCTTGTCGGTGTTTGCGGGGACCAGGATCTGGCTGTGGGGCACAGCAGTAGGCCAGCCAGAGCGAGTCTGAGCTTCATCCGTTTAACTACATTCTGTCTAGTGTAGTGGATGTACCTGTGTCCTCTGATTTCCTTCCTCAGACTGTGAACAGTGTTGACAGTCCACCGAGAAAGGAAACAAAAGAAATTAGAAAACCTTCTGCAACGTCGACTCCCGCTTCAATAAACTTTGATCAGTCTCTATGCCACTGCCAGGCCCTTTTTTTCCTCCTGGTGCTTTTTCTGCCATGCTGGAGATTAAGTTCCTGGCCTTGTGTGTGCTAGGCAAGTGCTCTGCCACTCCCCGTGCCCTCCCCCGCCCCTCCCATGTCCTCCCCGACCCCTCCCGTACCCTCCCCGCCCCCCCCCCCCGTGCCCTCCCCCGCCCCCGTGCTCTCCCCCGCCCCCCGTGCCCTCCCCCGCCCCCCCCCCGCGCCCTTCCCCACCCCCACACATATAGAAACTCAGGGTATCCGCTGTTCGCCTCTCACTTACTACCCATGTCACCCACAACCAACCGCCTCACTGTCACTGGATAAAGACGGAATGTGTTTGTTTTCACCTGAATTGACTTTCAAGCCTGCCTCCCCCTCTCCCTCCCTCTCCTCCTCCTCCTCCTCCTCCTGGGGCCTCTCCAGCATACCTTTGGTATGTATGCTGGCTCCAGCCTCCTTGAGGTTTATCGGTCGATTTATCTTGTGATTTTTGTGAGCCTGTATCCCTCACTCAGCTTTTAGACATCAGCCAACACTGTATGGTGGGTAACTGGTTACGCGTCTGCCTTGTCCTCCACAGCTTATAATCAGCTTTCCTAATGTGGCATTATTTCATACAACACATCCCAAGGGCAGTTTCCAATCCCCTCCCCCACATCTCCTCTCTTCCCCCATAGCCACTCCTCCTGAGGTTCCCTTCAGAAGAGAGCAGGCCTCCCAGGGCTATCAACAAATTTGGGAGCTGGTTGGTAACCCACACAAAAAAAGCCTGCTACACTATAGCCACAGAAGATAATTCCAAACCCTGGCTTCATTGTCTATGAAGTAATTATATACTCTCTTCTAGATATAATATTCTGAAATTACATACTCACAGCATCTTAACCCTCATTATTTTCTTCTCTAGATTCGTCCTCATATTTATTCTCTGTGCCTGCCAGCCCTGCCTGTTCCTCACTACCTCGCTATTGGTCACTCAGCTCTTTATTAGACCAATCAGGTGCCTTAGGCAGTCAAGGTGAAAGAGCAACACATCTTGACATAATTAAACACACATCCTTACATCGTTAAACAAAGACAGCAGAAGCAAATAACACGGTCAAAGCCATTTTCCACAGCATAAACAAATGTAACACATCTTTACATAGACAAACACACATCATTACATTGTTAAACAAATGCAGCATAAACAAATGTAACACATCTTTACATAGTTAAATATTCCATAACACTACAGTGCTCAAGATCCACAAGAGATAGCCAAGAGACCTGGCTCACGTTTCTTCCTATTTCTTTAAGACAGCTCAGAAAGTATGTTATCTTTCATCAAGCACCTTTGCCAGGAACTTTCCCTTCCTTTGTCTCATTATGCCAAGTTAGACCTTTAGGCTGTGGCTTGATGTTCGATTAGAGAGATTAGATTAGGGAGAGAGATGCATAGCAATAAAAACCCAGAATCCCACAACTACGTCATCACTATCAAAACAGTTCCACATGACCCCAACAATAAATAAACCATATACCCATAAATCATACAGCTTGAGATTTGCTAATTTATTTGTCATTTTATGGAGCTTATAATTAGTAGCAGAGTGTGAGATTAGAGACGTTCTCTTACATCTAAGAACAGTATCAGAGAGAGAAAGACTATCGATTGATGAGAACCGGTAGCAGAGGACTCTGACCAAGATTGGAGGATCAGAGGCTCTTCCTAAAGAAACAGCGTGTGAGCTGAGAGCTCAGAGATGAGCGGACGTCAGCCTCCTGAAACAGGACAAGAGACACTTGAGGATTCTGAAAAGTTTACTGCGCTTACAGTGCAGTGAGCCTGTCAGAGGGGCCCAGGGAGCATGAGTGGAGAATAGTTCAGAAGCTGGAACTGGAGTCTGGACAAGAGATGATAGTGGCTTAGCTGCTATGAGAGTCACAAAGGAAGAGAAAAACAGGTTAGTTTGATATGTTCCAAGGGTGTCTGACAGATTAAGTAAGATAAGTGATAGTGAATGATGTCTTACAGTGACTTTCTAGGTGTCTGAGGTGCCTGACTGGGTCAATATGATGCTATGTGCAGAGACAGGAATAAACAGGAGACAGGGAAGTCACAGTTGGGAGAGTTGTATGTGTTAAACTGTGCATAACACAGAGAAATCTGTGGCATAAGGCAATGTGTGTACCAAGCCGGGCCTCCAAGGAGACACACAGATTGAGGGTGTATGCTTGAGAATAATCATTATGAAGCAATAATTCAGCATTGACATAAGTGAGACTAACCATGGAAGACACAGAAGGGTGAGAAGAGGTCCGTGGTTGAGCTCTGCCCTCATCTGAAGGACTCTCTCCAGTCCTATAAAAGCAAATTCTCTCTGAGGAAGCACATTCACTTCTTCAGTTATGACTTCTCTTACCCATGCTTTAAGATCCTTAGCTCAGAGACACTTTAATGTTTCACTTATTTGTAACCCTTTGCTGACTTCCAGACAAAGCCTGTAATGTATCATCTAAGGCTGACACAGTGGGAGCCCCTGACAGGGCTCTGTATTTTTATATGAATGAAGCATTTCACAACTGAAGCAAGAAGAGCAACAAAAAAATAAAGTCTAGGTCAAGAAAGCATCAAAACAGAAAATTATATGCTTGTCTTAGTTAGGGTTTTTTGTTGCTATGAAGAGACACCATGACCATGGCAAGTCTTTCGAAGAAAACATTTAACTGAGGTGGCAACTTCCAGTTTCAGAGGTTCAGCCCATTGTCACCATGATGGAGAGCATGGTGGCATCCAGGCCAACGTGGTGCTGCTTACATCTTGACCAGAAGGAAGCAGAAAGTTTTCTGACTGTCACACTGAGAGAAGATTGAAAAAAAAGAGGCCTCAAAGCCTGCCCCCACAGTGACACACCTCCTCCAACAAGGCCACACCTCCTAACAGTGCCACTCCTTTTGGGGGCCATTTCCTTTCAAACCACCACAGTGCCACAAGCAGTTAAAGAAAAGCAAAGACTTAGAGAAGTTGCAGTGAGCCTCCTAGCCCAACTATTAGAGGTGTGTAATACCAACGTGACACAGAGAGCTGATAACTTTGGCAGGTAGAATTAACTTTCCTTCCTTCCTTCATTCCCTCCCTCCCTCCCTCCCTCCCTCCCTCCCTCCCTCCCTCCCTCCTTCCTTCCTCCCTGTTTCCCTTCTCTCTCTCTCTCTCTCTCTCTCTCTCTCTCTCTCTCTCTCTCAAGTTTGAATGCTTGATGATGATACTGAGCATAAGGTTAACAGCAACCATGAAAACACATAAGGTCAGACTTGTAAAATGCATTACAGAGCTAAGGTTGAGGCCAAAACAATATACAGACTCTCTGCTATAGATTATCCTCAGGTCAGAGTTGAAACATCACCCTGGAAACCTTTTCCCAAAGTTGCAGCGTCCATTCATGAGCAAAGGAAGTCATCTGCACCCTTCATCAGGAGCTTGCTGCTGTCACCATCGCGGATTGACTCAAAGCAGTAGAGGACAACTGGGGACAGGCAGATGGGACAGCAGGGAGCCTTTGGACGATCCTAGTTTCCAATCCTAACAGCAAAGTGGTCCACAGATGTGGAACACAGACGTGTGTCACAGTCACGAGGAGACAGTGTGAGTGGAACCCAGACGTGTGTCACAATCACAAGGGAACAGCATGTGAGTGGAACAAGGACGTGTGTGACAATCACGAGGAAACAACATGTGAGTGGAACACACGTGTGTGTCACAGTCACGGGGGAACAGTTTGTGAGCGGAACAAAAAGCCTCTCTTTCTGGTTCCAGAACTTCTCTGAAGTTGGTCTCTATTCATTCCCGGTTCCACTTTGGTGTGCTACACTGAGCAGGCACCTAAGAGTCTGCTTCCTTGGACACCTTTCACTTGATCTGGTTAAAAAGCCAAAGGTTTTCTGGAGCAGAGAAAGTCACCGTGGCTCCTGGTCTCCTACTCCTGCTATATGTGGCGGCTGTGTTTGGCCATTTTTCAGCAAAACAGCAGTGAATAGATGAAAGCCGTTTTTCCTGTTTATCACCAACCAAAACTAGAGAACACAGTACACACACACTCATTTTCACACATACTGTCTTCTCTCACAGACAATCTCTCATACATACTCTTTAACGCACACTCACACACACTTATTCTTACACACACCCACACTCCTCCCCCACTTCACCGCTAAATGACACGCTCACTCTCAGTGCCCAGTCCTCAAGGCAGAGCTTGTGTTCTGACCTTGCTTTCTCTTCACAGCTACCTGTAATGTTGATCTTTGTTGTTGTTGTTTTAATTAGGTTTTTGTTTTTTTCTCAGACAGCATTTCTCTGTGTAGCCCTGGCTGACTTGGAACTCATTGTGTAGACCAGACTGGCCTTGAACTCAGAGATTTGCCTGCCTCTTCCTTCCAAGCGCTGGGATTAAAGGCATGCAGCATTACCATACAGCTTACTGATTTTAAGAAAATATTCTTATAATATTCATTTCTATTTCTTTGTATGTGTTTTATATCCCAAGGTTTATCCATTCATGTGTGGATAAACATTTGAATTGTTCTAGTTTTGTTTTGTTTCATGTGTGTGTGTGTGTGTGTGTGTGTGTGTGTGTGTGTGGTGTGAGGAAGAGAGTTTTATAACTTCACTTTATGCCAAGCAGTTATATCTCATTCACGGTGACTCTACTTTTGAACACAGTAAAATGGACATGCATTACCAGTGTATAGAGCTTATCTGGAGAATCCTCAAACCCAATATGTTTTCTGAACAAATGTACAGGATATGATACAGAACATCCCTTATTCTTTTGGCCCAGATGACTTTACTGAGCCTGGTATCAATGCACACACTTGGAATCCCCATCTGGGTTCCTTGGAAGGCCTGAGAGGCATGCAGTCTATGGATGTGTGTGAATGTTGACGGTGTATTCTAAGACCACCTCTTTGCAGATGACAGAAGGGCCCTTCTTCATACTTCTTTGCAGATGACAGAATGGCCCTTCTTCACACCACTTTGCAGATGACAGAATGATCCTTCTTCACACCTCTTTGCAGATGACAGAATGGCCCTTCTTCACACCACTTTGCTGATGACAGAACAGTCCTTCTTCACACCACTTTTTTTTTTTTTAAACTGGAGCCATTCTGCCAGGCTCAGGTTGGAAAGGGACCAGTTTTGTTTTTTTTAAAAAATATATTTTTATCTATTCTTTGAGAATTTCCTACAATATATTTTGGTCATATTCAACCTCTACTCCTTTCTCTAATTCCTCCCAGATTCTTCCCCCTCACTCAATTCATGTCCTTTAAAAAAATATTTGTGTTGTGTATATACTCTTGAATATGTGCCACGTCCTTAATGAAAACTCTTTCCCTCAGAAGCTGTCAGGAGTGACTAAGTTAGAGGTGGGGTTCATGAGGTCCTCCTCACTCCATGCTGGAATATTTACTGGCTTGATCTCATTCAGATCTTATGCAGGGAGTCACAACTGCTGCGACTTCATGAGCGTGCTGGTCCTGTCTAGAAGATACTGGTCTGCAGCTGTCCTCCCAACCTCTGGCTATTTTGATCTTTCCATACCTCCTTCTGTGATAGTCCTTGACTTTAGGGTGGGCTGTGACAATGATGTCCCACATATAGTTTGCTGAGCACCGCACTGATGTTTATGTTCAACACTTGGACTAGTTATGAGATTCTGAGAGAGCCACCATCCATTGTACAGTGAAGCCTCTGTACTGAGGACTGAGGGTGGCATTGTGGACATAGAGAGATGAGCTTAGATGACAGTTTGCAACTGTGTCCATTCAACAGAGTAACGGTAGTAAGTTCACCCCAGATCTGTGAGGGACCCAACCCTGGGCTCTCAGCTGGATTTGCAGTACCAAGTATGTTTCTTCAAGTGGAGTGTGCCTCAGACTCAATCAGGAAACAGCTGGTTATTCCCATAACATTCACATTGCCGTTGGATCCTTGAACATATGTCTTGCCATACTGATCATTTGCGTACTTCACTGGGTTCACGATTTGGTAAGACAATGACTTCCCCTAGCAGCCTTCCAGGACTGTAAGAGCTAGCCAGCATGGAGGAAGCTTCCTGGCCAGTACCCACTGGATTTTTCTTATCCTGTGACCAAGTGTGTGGTGTCCACAGTAATAGGGTCTTACCACCAAGTTCGGGTGGCCAGCTATGAACAATAGCAATAGCTTCTACTGTTTTGGGGTTATCTGTAACACCCCTGACTGACAACTTGAAGGGAGATATCACATAACTGGCACATGGATTTTTATTTGTCAATTTATGGCTTCTAGGAGGAGATTATCCTTGGTATAGGGTAACTCAATCTCTCTCTCTCTCTCTCTCTCTCTCTCTCTCTCTCTCTCCACACACACACACACACACACACACACACACACACACACACACACACACATTGAGAGAGTAGGTTTCCATTTGGCTTTTTCGAATATCCTTAGTACTAATTATCCACGCTCCCAACTCTCCCCTCTTCCAAGATACTAATTTCTAAAACTATAGATGCCATAGTAAATAAAGCCTTGGTTCTGAAGCTGGGCTTCAGAATTTGCTCCAGCTGTGGGGAAAGGTGACTAGATTAGCGTAAGAAGCAGATGCACTTTATGATGTGTATCCACAGGGACACTACTTAAAATGTGGGGCCAAACTTGGCTTCAAGGAAGAGTCATCAGAACCGACTTTGGTAGCATAACCAGATAATGAAGCCACCTTCTCCGCCTCCAGTACCACTTGCTCCTACCTCGCTGCTCCTCTCTCTTCCATTACACCAAAGGGTTTAGAAGTGTGATTCTTCTAAGATCCTAGCCCTTGCAAAATGGGATATATGGCTCAGCAGAAGACATTTTGTCTTGCTAAGGGAATAAAAATTCCATTATTCTGAGAAATTCTCTTTAAGAGAAACCATAGACAATTAAGGAGGTAAAGGAGAAGAGCCGTAACTAACAAAGATGGGATTGTTTAAAACCATGAGGAGACACCTGCTCTGCCAGGCTAGGGTTTTCAAACCCACTTGAAGCCCTTCTGTTGAAGGATACTAATATCTTAGATTTTAAAAAGTAATTAATAATGGCTGGGCCCTCATGAACATCCTGGTGGGAGGAAGGGACGTTTCCTAGGGTGAAGCCGATCAGGACTACCAGAGGAAAAGGTGCCCTGTGGTGGCGTGAGGCGCAAAATCTCATGGGCTTGTGGGTCTGAAGTACGTGGCTTAAGTTTCCATGAGGCATTGTCTATGGCAGGTTTAATTTCTTAAAGACTCTCCAATTGACACACAGTTGATTTCTCCTTGCATTCTGTACCTCTTATTATTTTTTTTGCCAGACTTTCAACGAAGTATGATTAACCACTTATTTTGTGTTGTGATCCTATGGTTTGACCCCCAAATGGAAGCATTCACTCATCCCCTACAGTGAATTCAATACCTTTTTCCAATAACTCATGCCAACCACGAGCCCTGGGACGCGGTCACTAGGAAAGGTCTGTAAAGATGCGATTAAGGAGAGGATTTCTAGAAGTATGAGTGTGTGGGCCCCAAATCCAAAGACTAGTGACACAGGACAGAAAATGGTAAGGGAGGGAAACAGAGAGAGAGAGAGAGAGAGAGAGAGAGAGAGAGAGAGAGAGGCCATGTGACCTTGAAAGAAGGGACGGGAGAGAGCATGAGGGTTTGAATGCACTACCCCCTCAATAGTCTAGAGTTTTGAATACTTGGTCCCCAGTTGGTGTCTCTCGTTGGGTTGGTTTAGGAGATATGACCTCACTGGAGGAAGTATGTCACTGGGGCAGGTCGGCTTTGAGGTTTTAAAAGTCACATACCATTTCCAGTTTTCTTTGTTTCCTGCTTGTGGTTTGAGACGTGCTCTCTCAGCTTCTAGCTCCAGGTGCCATGCCAACTGCCTCGGTGCTTCTCAGCTGTGATGGTGATGGACTCATCCCTTGAGACTGCAAGCCCTAATAAACCCTTCCTTTTATTCTAAGTGGCCTGAGACATTATTTTGTCACAGCAGTAGAAAAGTAACGAAGATACACAGACCCAACTAAGAAAGGCGACAGAGAGATAGTCGACTAAGAAAGGAGGTGGGCACGGGCAGGTTCCAGACCTTGTAAAGAACTTGTTAGAGCCCGTGTGGCTCCAACACAAATATCTATTTTCCCTAACTGGACTGGTACGGAGACGCAAAAAGTAACCAAAAAAGTAACCAGACACAGCTTACACCATTCTTACGGAAAAGGGTATCTCAGGCTTCTTCCTCCTGAAGATCTCCCCTGAAGATCTCCTCTGAAGATCTCCTCACGTTTATTCTCCAAACATCTTTTATACCAATACATAAACTGGGCAGGGAGGGGAGGGAATACATCATCATTCTGTCACCTAGGTAACCAGGTGAATGGTCTTTTGTCACATCCTGCATCTACCTGTCTGCTGAGTATGCTAGCTGTCACTAGGCTTGAATTAGCATCTCTATAAGGCATCCTCTAAATTACAAAGAAAGGGAGCAGCCAAGTCCTGACCTTTGTCAGGCAGAGACAGCCTGTCTGCAGGGCTACGTGATCACATTGGATTGGCCCAATGGCTTCAGAGCCTGGCTGCTACACCATAAAGAAATATGGGCCTACAAGAACTGACCCTGCTGGCATCTTGATCCAGGCCTTCAGAGCTATGCCAACTCACACACTCTGTGGTGTTTGCTATAGCAGCCCTAATAAACCAGTGAGAGACTTCTTTGAGAGACTGGAATCCCTGGGTTAGGAGAAGAGCAGCAGATTTGAGTGACGGGTGAACTAGAGGTGGTGGGCGGGAAGAACAGCTCAACGATCAGTAGCAGAGTAGACTGCTATGGTTTGGACCTGAAGTCTCATTCAGGCTCTTGTGTTAGAGGATTGTTTCTTGGGTGGTGCCATTGTCTGATAGCACCACCATTAAGAGTTAGAGTCCGTTGGGAGATCCTAGGTCATTGGAAGGCATGCCCCTGAAATGGATTGTGGGACTCAGGCCTTTTCTGGCTCACTTTGGCTTCCTGGAGGGGAAGTGAGTAGCCTTACTCGGCCATGGTCATGGTCATCTGGGTCACCCACCAAACACTTAACAGTGACGCTCTGTCTGATCATGACTGGAGGCAAAATAAACCTTTTCACTTTAGACATTAGATGAGTATTTGATTCTCAAGTATTTATTGCAGCAACAGAAAGCCGACCGACACCACTGCCTAGAAGCAGACACGATCAATGCCTCCTCCCTTTCACAGGGAAGCTAGAAGGATACCAGGAGTCCAAGGCAGAAGACAGGCACCTGGACACACTGTATGCTCCCTTCAGATTGCTGGGTAGTGTTCCTCACACCCCATTTCTGTGCTTTTAGAATTCGGTGCTTAGCAAAAACACATGACTTACCTAGGCCTACGTTCATTTTGCTCTGAAAAGTACAAACGATTTGGGGTAAACAAATTCCTGTAATGTTATAGACAATGTAGCAAGGCTCCTGAATGACAATTTCCTGAGCAATGACAGATAAAACACTGTTTAGTTTGCTTTGCTTTTGTTTTGTTTTATTGCTTTAAAGGGGTGTGGGGTGGGGACAGAGTGTAAAGGCATTTGCCTCTAAGTCTAACAACCTGAGTTCGATCCTTTGAGTCCTCTTGGTGGAAGGAGAGAAAGGAGAGAGTTAATTCTGGAAAGGTGACCCCTGGCCTTCCCACAAGTACTGTGGTGTGCATGTGCAAATACACATAAATACACACACTAAATAATTGCTTTTAAAACCTTTAGTGACGTGTTAATTCACATATTATGTATTCACCTAATTTATCTTACATTTACTCGTTGATGTAATTCAGAGGTTTTTGAGTTACAACTTTTCCTTAAATGTCCAGGTACGACGGAGGACAACAGCCATCTTCTTGCAACCCAACGGAGCTGCATCAGGATGAAAACAAATGGTCAGACACAGAGAGAGGAAGAACCTCAGAAACCCGTGGAGGAGTAACAGATCAGCTGGAAAGTGAGGGAAGGCATACAGGTGGATAAGAAGTCAAGCAAACACAGCTCCAGTCACACAGCTCTCTAGGAAGGGTGGGCACATGCATGGGGTGGAAGAGGTTGTTGGGGAACAGAAGGGACGTTCTACTTGGTGTCTAGGAGCATACTTCATCAATGAATAATAAGGAGTTGGATAGCCCTGACTTTGAAGTCAGCAGGTAGACCAGCCTCTGGAGCCAGCTCTCTACCTGAAGTTCTCTGCTGATGCCTGGTGTTCCACTGATGCCCACAGTCTTATCTTTTCACCAGAGCCATTAATGTCCATGAGATCTTAAAAGTGCACAGGCAGGGCCATCTGCACAGATCCTACCATTGTGGTAGCCTCCTCCTCTTCCTCCTCCACTCCCAACACACACGGGAGCCATCCCACTGCCCGAACATAAGCCACTTCACAGGATACAAGCTGGGAAGTCTCAGGAGGGTGGGAAATCCTCTGAGCGTGGCCAGGAGAGCATCCCCTTGCTCAAGGAAGGGAAAGGAAAAGGTGAAGACAACCAAGAAAGACATCAGAAATGGATCTAACACAGGCTCAGCTCCAGCATAAGTCAGGACAGGCAGGCGCTCCCAAGTTCCAACATCTCACATTTCACCCAGTTGAACACACTAGGACTTCTCCGACTTTAAAACACGGAGGGATCAGTACTTACACTTTTTTTTCTTTTATTTATTTTTGCTCCTTCTATTTCCCCATTTCTCCTTTTCTTTGCCTATAATAGTATCTTTACTTTATCATTCTTTATGCTCTCAGTTTTTCTTTCCTGTCATACATTTATCTAAGTGTGCTTATACATATTTTTTTGTTATTGGGCAATCATTTTCTTTTAGATTTTTTTCCTTTTCCTTTTCATTATTATTTTAGCATCCTACCTTTCTCCTTTTGGCTGTCTGCTAAAATTCTATAATATTTCAACTTTAAATTATTATTTTTAAACTTTTATGTTCTGGGATTTTTTTTTTTTTATTCCTTTGTGTGACAGTGTTGATTGTCATCTGGAATCACCTAGGAGATGAGTTTGTGGACACACCTGTGAGGTATGATTGCCCCTCTGGGTGCACACACCTGTGAGGTGTGATTTTCCCCTCTGGGCACACCTGTGAGGGATGTTTTAACCTCTCTTCAAGTCTAAGAGGGATTATGTCGGTTAGGTCGACTGAAGTGGAAAAACCCACACTAAGGTGGGTGGTGCCATTCCCCAGGCTTAGAGCCCCAATTGTATACAAAGCAGAAAGCTAGCACATTCCTTTCTTTCCTTCCACAGCATTCCTTCCTTGGCTCCCGCTGGTAGCGGATGACCTGGGCCCAGCTGCCTCCAGCTCCCACTGCTGGGCTCTCCCCATCATGATGAGCCATAACACTGAACTGTAGGTTAACACAAGGCCTTCCGTTTCTGAATTGCTTTCTCTGGGTGTTTTTTCCACAACAACAGGAAAAGTAAGACAGAAAAGTGGTAATGAGAAGTGGGGCCATTGCTGTGATAAACCTGACCGTGTGACTCCCAGACCTTTGCAGCTGATTTGAGGGGAGGGGTGTGAGCAGGTTTGGAAGCAGAGCCTAGGAAAACTCTTGGTTCTGTCCGCAGAGCTTAGGGCACCACTGGAGAATAAGAACCCTGAGATTGAACGTGTGGACAGTGGATCGTGAGGTTTCAGAGGGGAGTAAGAATTCATCAGGAACATGTCAAGGGACCAGTTGTGTGATATTTGGTCAAGAATCTAGCTTTGTTTGGCCAGTTTTCCTGAGGAGAGGACTCAAATTTAAATACAATGGATTAATTTGTTTGGTAGAAGAAAGTTCAGGACAGGAGAACTTTCAGGCTGTTGCTGAGGACGTGTCTGTGAGTGTTAATGAGAGCAACACCAGAGCAAACCTCTGCACTGCACCGGAACGGGAAGGGGGCAGGAGGGCAAACCCCCACTTTTGGAGGCTCCTTCCCGACGGATTCGTTTCAAAAAAGGAAGTCCAAACTGAGGGTTGCCTGGATGCTTGAACACAGGTGCCTAGGGAAGCGTTTCCCCGGGTTAACGCGGAGAAGCTGTGACCCAAAGGGGCTAGGCTACATCGCAGCTGGTAGCAGAATTTGGCAACATCGCCCACATGGCAGTTTGATTACAGGCATGAAAATGTGAGATTGGAGAGGTCGTGGAGTCTTTCTGCGCGGTGTCAGAGAGTAGTAAAGACCAGGAATCCTTGACCGGCCACTTCCGGAAGGTGTGAAGCTAAATTGTGACTCAGATCCCTGATGTTAAAGATGCCAGAATGCATGTTGGGAAAACTACCGGCATGGAAGAGAGCTGGCCCAAGTGAGAATCCCTGTGTTACAGTCAGCAGAGGGGGGGGGGGCTTGAGAGGAAGAGGGAAGAAGTGGTGGGGCTACCTAAGCCTTTGGGGGTTCTGTTGATTCCTTTACAAGTCCAAGACGCCAGATGGAGTCTTAGGATTCTGTGTTTTCCCTGCTAGATTTTGGTTTTCTTTGGTGTTATTATACTCACGTCTATGGCTTGTGGGCCTGTTTGATCTGTACCCATTAATGTTTATTTTATGAACTCCTGGGGAAGGGGCTCAATCAGTATTGTGAAAATAGTATGATTGAAAACATGACTCGCAAAGCAATCCTTGTCAAAATTTCAGCCACAGTCTTCACGGAACTAGAAAATACAATCTTAAAATTCTTATGGAAGGGCTGGAGAAATGGCTCAGTGGTTAAAAGCACTGACTGCTCTTCCAGAGGACCCAGGTTCAATTCCCAGCACCCACATGGCAGCTCACAACTGTCTGAAAATTCAGTTCCAGGGCATCTGATACCTTCACACCAATGCACATAAAATAAAGATAAACAAATCATAAAAATAAATTTAAAAAAATTCTTATGGAAGAAAAAAAAAGACACCCCCCTCAAAAAAAAAAAAGACCCTGGGTACCCTAAGTATCTAAAGCAACCCTAAGTGGAGATGTCAATGTTAGAGGCCTCACCGTCTGACATTAAACTACACTACAGAACCGTAATCATGAAAACAGAATGGTACTGGTACAAAAATAGACGTGTAAACCAACGGAACAGACTAGAAGACTTTCATCTGAACCCACACAGCTACTGCCGCCTAAGCCTTGACAAACATATGAACAATATACATTAGACTATACAGAGCCTGTTCAGCATGAAACCCTGGGACTACGAGAGGAAGACACCAGCAAACACCGAAATATGACAATGACCTTCTGAACAGGACTCCGGTGCACGGAAAATCATCCTGAGACCTGAATTGACAGATGGGATTGCGTGAATGAAAATCCTTCTGCACAGCAAAGGGGAGAGGCTCCCAGGGAAGAGATGGCCTAGGAATGGACGAAGTCTTTACCAGTTGTAAACCTGACGGGAAACTAGTATCTACAATCTAGAATGAACTCCAGAACTGAAATCCCAGCCCTCCAAGTCACAGGCTATAAATAGGCTAACGAAGCGGCTAGATGGGCCTCACAGGAAGGAATGCAAATGGCCAGTAGCTGCCCGCAAACACGGTCAGCGTCTAAGGCCACCACGGAAACGTGGATTAAAATATCTTTGAGATTTGCGGTCACCCGTCAGACTGGCTTAAGATTCTCTTAAAATTAAGAGAATCAGAGAAACTAAACGTGTGCAAGGATGTGAGGAAGGGAGTCTGGTGCAGAGACATGAAATGGGGTCATCGTCACAATAGGATTTTATTTAGTTGCAAAGGAAAATGGGATATTGGACTGGAGATCATTATTAAAAAACAAAAAACAGCCCAGAATCGGAAAGGACAAGCGTCATGTTTTCTTTCACATGTGGAGTGTACATTTGTTTATACGTGTAGATGGGACATGGGAGTCGTAAAGGGACCATGCTCTTGGGAAGGTTTCTGCTGCTGGTGGTGGCATGCTTCCTCTGTGTCAAGGGACGTGGGCTTCAGCTGTTCTTCGGTCACTGCTTGCTGCGGGAGCTCCTTCGCTCCATCAGCCAATCGCCGCTGAGAGACCACGCCCCAATGGGCTGGTAACTCAGCGGCGATTGGCTGATGGAGCGAAGGAGCAAGCCGGCCCCCTCATGTTACAACTGCTTTCTCTACTTCATGCCATTTACTTCACTCGTTTTGGTCTCTCCAGAGGTGCAGAAATAGATCGACTCTTTTCTACTGATACCGATCACCTATTTTCTACTATTATCATTATATGTCACCTCTCTGTCTGCTCATCTCCTCTAGTAACACTTTAACAAGCGTTTTCTCTGGGGTTATTCATTAGTCTTGCATGCCCAGTGTAACTTTTCCCCATTCATTTCCCTTCATTCTGTTTCTCTCTCTAAGTCTGAAATGTGATGTGTGACCCTTCTGTTGTTAAACCCAGAGTGACAATATTTGCCGTTTTATTGACTTGCCTGATCCATTCACAGTTATTATTAATGATAGTTAGATTTATGCCTTCATTTCTATTATTCTGCCTATCTTTTATAAACTGTTTTATTAGAATCCCATCGGAAATGCTAACTTAAGAAACTTAGAATCCCGCCTCCTGTGTATCTCTATCTCTAGCCACTTCCCATTGTCTTCCTTCCTCTTGTTTGTCCTTCTCTGCTTCTTACTTGATCCCTCGATTCATTTATTATTATTATTGCCAATATTCATAAATTCATCTTTGTAATAAGCTCAGAGGATGAAGGAGAGTGAGAATGCTGTAGGGTATATGCTAGTAGTCATATTTCTCATTTTAAGATCTCTTTTTTCCTTACTTTGGTCTCAGTTGCTTTCTGGAAGAAAATATCATACAGCTTTGTTCCCAAACACTTACTTTGTGCTTCTTTGTCAAATATTATATTTCTGCATGTTTTTAAAATATAGTACATATTGTTATATACTACTGTCTTTTAGTCAGTTAAGAAAGTATAAATATGCATTTA